>NC_056627.2:187906126-188210293 GCF_002870075.4 Lactuca sativa
ATTACAATCAATGGAAATCCAAAACTATTGAACGACTATATTTCAATATCTAGATATGATGATGTTGATATAATGGATTCTGTCACAAACAAAGTGAAAACATGGTTTTTAAATTCAAAGAGTTTGTTTAATTCTACTAATGATGGACCCAACAAGTCTTGGGTTCCTAAAATTTTCCAATAAATGCAGGTGATGTGTGACGTGCAATATGATACGAAATGGTATATTGATAGTGGTTGCTCTCGTTATATGACTGGAAGAAAGGAAAACTTGCGAGATTATAGAAGCTTGGAAAATACAGGAGTAGTCAAATTTGGGAATAATCACAAGTGTCAAGTGAAAGGCTATGGGAAAGTCACAAATGGACATTTCACTGTGAATAGAGTTGCTTATGTTGAAGGACTTCAACATAATTTGATAAGTGTGTCACAACTTGTTGTTGGTACTGGAAACCAAGTTGTATTTAATGAAGAAGGAAGTATCATTTCAAATGCGAAGTCAAATGAAGTACTTCTCAAATCCAAAAGATATGGTGATATGTTTACACTGGACATCAAACCAATTGTGGGAAAACCTGCTGTGTGTTTACTATCAAAAGCATATAATGATGTCATCTGGCTTTGGCATAGAAGATTGTCACACTTGAACTTTTGCAATATTAACACACTTGTCACTGAAGATTTAGTTCGAGGGTTACCTATACTAAAATTTGACAATGATTCTCTATGTGCAGCTTGCGAACAAGGAAAACAACATCGAAAAGGTCATCCGATTGTGATCGATTCAAAAATCGTAGAACCATTGGAACTTCTTCACATTGACTTATGTGGACCGTCGTGTTGGATAAGGTGTCTAAGTCCATAACTATTTTTGGGGTGTACTTGACCCGACCCGACATGGTCCATTTGGGTTGCATGGCACCATGCAATTGGATAGACTAAATGAGAGAAATATCACTTGGAGATTATTAATATATTATGAGTTCTAATATATTAATAATATTATTTGATTAGTTTGATCAAAGAATTAATTTGGAATTAATTAAGTGATCAAAGGATAACTAATTAAATATATGGGTTGATTATGTAAATCATTCATATCTTGTATAGTGGGCTAAAAGGCTCCATGGATTATCAAGTTGGGCTTTACCCATAGGATGCTCCATGGGAGTTACAAACCCATGGGTCATGAAAATGAAGAGTCATGACACAACACTATATAAAGGTCCCATTCTCCAAAAATTGGGAATACACACAAGACATATAAGAAACTTGAGGGCTAGGCCAATTTCAAGAAGTGTGAATTCTCTCTAAAGTCTTTCCAAGAGCATTTGGTGTTGTGTGAAGCATTTGAGGCATCACACTTGGGGTGCTAGGCTCACAAGGTTTCAAGGAACACAAGCAACTACAAGGTAAGTTATTCTATCTTTTATTCAAGGAAAAATTGTTCCCCATGTATGCTAGATAGAAATATATCCTTGGAATTCAACTTTGCATGATAATTAGACAAACATAGATCCAAGGTTATTAGGGTTGCATGTACACTTAGGAAGTGTTAGAATGCTCAAAGCCCATCAGTGGTATCAGAGCCTAGGCTTGTTTGCTTTTTATTTGTGCTTAAAAGTTGAAAGAAAAAGTCGAAATCTTGCTGTCTGACTGATGGACTCGCCGAGTCCATGGGGGGACTCGCCGAGTTCGCTTGTATCTTTAACCTACTCGCCGAGTAGGTTCATGCATTCGGCGAGTAGGGTCGACAGAGTGCAGAATTTCGACTTTAGTTGCTGGAAATGGATTGGATACATTACCCTAAACTGTTTTGGTACTTGAAAACTTGTTTTAGATGGTGTAATGTATTTGCTAACTCATTTACAACAACCTGTTATCAAAATTACAAAGTTTAATGTGATTTTGATTCTTGAAGGTGTTCATATTCATATTCTTGTTCTTATGATGTTTAGATGATCATAGGAATTATTTGTAACCTATGTGGTAGATTAATTCTTGGTCATAATGTTATTTAATGGAGTCCATAACTTGTCCTCAAGTTATGGAAAACCAAAAGTCTCTTGGATTAAAAACCATTAAAAGAACACAAGAGTTAGAAAAGTGAAGAGTCTTCATTTTATTACTCTATTAAACTCATAAGTTACAAGATATGAAAAGTTTTGAAAGTTTACAAAACTTGCCCTCAAGTTTTGGAACAAGTAAAGTCAAGATTAAAACTTTAGTTCCAACCCTTAGAATTTTAAAAGTTAAAATTCAACCCTTATACTTATATTATTATGATTTAATAATTATATATATGTATAAGAACAAAGTCGTCTTACCGCTAGTACGCCTCATTCACGAAGCCGGTCTATAAGGTGGGTATAAGGTTGTTGCCTATAAAATGGTGACTTAATGGGTGTCTACTCTCACCCACCGCTTGCTTGACTGGTGGAGGGTCGTTAGCTGAACGGGTAGGACAAGGACTTATAAATTCTCATTCAAAGTATGATGAATATTATAAAGTAACTAAATGTTTTTATTAAATTCCCAATCTTAGTTACTTTAGGAAAAATGTGAATAAGGTGCTAATCCATGAAATTACACTTTACACTTTGATTAAGTCGTTGGTGGAGCGTGTGTGGTTAACCGGCACACTAACTTGGACTTAACAAGGTAGGTAAAGGGTGACTTAGGGTTTATTATAGTATCGATGGAGCGTGTGTGGTTTACCGACACATCGATTGAGTGATAAACTTTTAAGGGTACCAAGTGATTTGCATGGTTACTTCACACCTCGTTTTGTGATCCTCGGCATCCCAGTCACAAAAATTGGAGGGCACACTCGAGATTGAAACATGCCTTTGAAAAGTTCATTGAATCTCAAAGTATCTAGGAATTTCTAAGAACCAATCAAAAACCTAATACTTAAATATTTCGGTTTTCGTGGTGGAAATTGGTGAATCGTCATTCACCTACCTTTCAAATATGGTATAGCTTAGATTACGGCATACCTCTTCTAAGTTATATTATATTGTGATTGGATCCTAGCCTTAATATTACATTTGGGTGTTTTATTAAGGACTCTCTTATATCTAAACTAATCTTGTCCTTTTCTTTCAGATGTCTTCAAACAATGTTGCTTCTGGCTCTAATCCTAATGGCTCCTTTACCCTTATGAAATGCACCAAGATTTGATGGAAAGATACCATCAAAGTGCAAGACAAGAGAGGTATGAAATCATATGCTCCATGATAACAACCATGATGAAGGACGGGGAATCCGTCACGAGCCACATGCAGAAAATGCAAAGGTATGTGGATCGTCTGCTGAAGCTTAATGTGAACTTCCCTAAGGATCTTGCAATAGATATCATTTTGCACTCCTTACCATCGTGCTATGATCAATTCCGCATGACATATCACATGAATAAGGAAGAAGTCACACTCAGCAAACTTCAGGGACTTCTCAAGACCGCAGAATCAGGTCTTAAGGGGAAGTCGGTTGCTATGACTCCTACTCCAAACTCAACTCCGGTTTTGGCAATTGGGAAGAATCAATGGAGGAAGAGAAAGAGATCCTCGAAGGGTACCAAGGCTCGGACCCTTGATGGCTCTTCTTCAAGTGGAACCAAGAAAGGTTTCGTCACTCCTTCTTCTGACCCAAAAGAGGCTGAATGCTTTTATTGCCATGAAAAGTCTCATTGGAAACAGAACTGCCCAAAGTACCAGCAGGATGTGAAGGATGGGAAAGTTAAACCCAACCACGCAGGTACTTACACTATCATTTCTAATAACTCACCCCATTCTAAATCTTGGGTCCTTGATACCGGTTGTGGTATTCATATTTGTTGTGACTTGTAGGGACTAAAAAGAAGTGAGAATGTGGAGCAAGGAAGAATAAACTTGATCATGGGGAATAGGAAAGCTTCACCTGTCACCAAGATTGGAGTTTATACTTTATCGCTAAGTAGTGGGTTTACTTTAGATTTGAATAAATGTTGTTATTCGCCAGGAATGGCAAGAAATATTATTTCCTTTCATGCTTTGTACAAACAAGGGTTTACCTTTTCATTTAATAATGAAGTTGGTTCTATAGATGTTTTCTATAATAATGTCTTTTATTTTAAAGCATTACCTTGTGATGGTGTGTATGAAGCTGTATCTGTTGTAGATAATTTAGGAAATAATGTTTTGTGTATTGATTCTACTAATAATAATAACTTGGATAAAGCATCATTATGGCATTGTCGTCTCGGACATATAAGCAAGAAGCGCATAGGCCAACTCCAAAAGGATGGAGTCTTGGAGTTGTTTGACCTAAAGTCAGATGATAGTTGTGAATCATGCTTACATGGAAAAATGACAAAGTCACCCTTCATAGGCTCATGTGAGAGGGGTGAAGGTTTGTTGGACCTTGTACACACGGATGTGTGTGGACCATTCAAACATGCCACAAGGGATGCTAATCGTTATTATTTGACTTTCATTGATGATTACAGTAGATATGGATATGTCTACTTAATCAAGCATAAGTCAGAGACTTTCGAGAGGTTTAAGGAATTTAAACAGGAAGTCGAGAATCAATTGGGCAGGAACATTAAGATGCTTCGATCCGATCGAGGAGGTGAGTATCTTAGTTCAGAGTTCCTCGATTATCTTAGGGAATGTGGGATTGTCTCACAATTGACACCTCCCAGGACACCACAGTTGAATGGTGTAGCTGAGAGGCGTAATCGAACCTTGTTGGATATGGTTCGTTCCATGATGAGTCGAGCTACACTACCAATCTCGTTATGGGGGTATGCCTTAGAGACTGCCGCCCATATTCTTAATCTAGTCCCTACAAAGAAAGTTGCCAAAACTCCTCACGAGATGTGGACTGGTAAAGTACCTAAACTAGACCACATCAAGATTTGGGGTTGCGAGGCTTTCATGAGACGCGAGACTCATGATAAGCTCGAACCTCGAAGCGAGAGGTGTATTTTCATCGGCTACCCACAACAATCCTTTGGTTACCTCTTCTACAAACCTAGTGACAATGTGGTCTTTGTAGCAAGAAGAGGAGTCTTTCGAGAGAGAGAATTTATAAGCCAAGGAGACAGTGGGAGCCAAATTGATCTTGAAGAAATTCAAGAATCAAGCGGTGAAGGAACTTCAAACACTAGCCCTCAACTTGAGGAGGAAACTCCTGTTGAGCCAGTTGATGAGCATGTACCTCTGAGGCGTTCCACGAGAGTTAGGAATGCACCTGAGCATTACTATGGTTTCCATATTACTGTGGAAGGTGAGACACTTATTAGTGATGAGAAACTAGTAGGTCTGGTGAACCTAACAGCTACACGGAAGCCATGGCAGGCCCTGAGGCTGCCAAGTGGAAAGAGGCCATGGATAGCGAGATACAATCCATGTATGACAATCATGTTTGGAACTTGGTTGAGAATGTACCGGGTCGTAAGACTGTAGGGTGCAAATGGGTCTTCAAGAAGAAGACCGACATGGATGGTAAAGTACACACTTATAAGGCTAGACTAGTTGCAAAGGGCTTCTCTCAAATTCCTGGAGTGGACTATGATGAGACATTTTCTCCAGTAGCCGAGATTAAGTCTATTCGGGTTCTGTTAGCCATAGCTGCATTTCATGATTATGAAATATGGCAAATGGATGTCAAAACCGCTTTCCTTAATGGAAAGTTGGCTGAAGATGTTTACATGAGTCAGCCAGAGGGTTTTGTCAGCAACGAGTACCCTAATAGAGTGTGTAAACTCGAGAAATCCATTTATGGATTGAAACAGGCACCTCGCAGGTGGAATCTTTGCTTTGATGAGAAAGTCAAGGAATTTGGCTTTTCGAGGAGTGAAGATGAATCTTGTGTCTATATCAAGGCTAGTGGGAGCATAGTAAGTTTTTTGGTACTGTATGTGGATGACATACTACTCATAGGAAATGACATCCCAACCCTGCAGGAAGTAAAGTCCTGGCTTGGGAAGTGTTTCGCTATGAAGGACCTTGGTGAAGCTTCCTATATCCTAGGGATAAAGATTTTGAGAGACAGGAGTAAAAGACTAATTGGACTTAGTCAGAGTACATACTTGGATAAGGTGCTGAAGAGATTCAGCATGCAAGATTCCATGAAAGGAGAGTTACCTATCCAGAGTAACTCCAGATTGAGTAAGACACAAAGCCCTAGCACTGAGGCTGAGATAGTAGAAATGAGTGGAATACCTTATGCTTCGGCTGTAGGATCGATCATGTATGCTATGCCGTGTACTCGACCTGATGTAGCCTTTGCCCTAAGCATGGTTAGCAGGTATCAGGGGAACCCTGGCAAGGCACACTGGACTGCGGTAAAGAATATCCTCAAGTACCTACGGAGGACTAGGGACTGGGTCCTTACCCTCGGTGGGAGTGATGACTTGAGTGTTGTAGGGTACAGTGATGCTAGCTTCCAGACTGATAGGGATAATTTCCGCTCTCAGTCGGGCTGAGTCTTTACCCTAAACGGAGGAGCAATTTCTTGGAAGAGTTCCAAGCAAGAAAGTGGCAGATTCTACTTGTGAATCAGAGTATATTGCAGCTAGCGAGGCGGCAAAGGAGGCGATATGGCTGAAGAACTTCATTGGAGACCTTGGAGTTGTACCAACTATTAAAGAGCCAATGGAAATTTTCTGTGATAGTGAAAGTGCTGTTGCCTTAGCCAAGGAACCAAGGGATTACGGGAGATCCAGACACATCGACAGAAAATACCATTTTATCAGACATCGAATTGAAGAAGGACTCCTCATGGCGAAGAGGGTATCATCGGATGAGAACCCAGCAGATCCCCTCACGAAGGGACTGAGTAGGGTTAAGCATCTCCAGCATGCTCGGAGCATAGGGCTGAAGGATGATATAGGTTTTAGTAGTTAGATAACTTATGAAAATTTTAAAGTGTAATTGACATTTGATGATGAATAAAAGGTGTTTTATTTATGAGTAAAGTGTTGCTATCTCTTATCGATCTTTTACTATATTTCTTTTGCATGTTTTGACTTCCAGAATAATTTTGGTTGGTATATCATATTATTCAAACCTCCACAGTCGGTCATATGTCGGAAGTAGGTATGAATCAAGACTGTCATGATTGGTTGCAGAGGTCTAAAGTGTTGGACATGGCTACAACAATCATGAGTGCTCATAAGTTCTGAGCATTGGACTCAACCCAAGCTCACTGGAATCACTTCATGGAATTTTATCTCGAGTGATCGTGAGACGGTAATATCATATAAGTCTTCAAACCTAGAGATATGATTTGTTACTTACGAGTTGGTTATGCATTGATTGTACGAAAGCGCATTGGTAACTCGATGTTATAAAACGTGCTTTTGTGTGTAATTCAATGAGTGGTAGAACAAACATATGAGTCGAAGTTTATCTGTTCCTTCTTGGATTAGAAGCTGATATCTGGGCCCCTCGATGATTTTGTTTTGACCTATGTACCGGGCCCGGTCAGAACTAAGTTGATGTGTTCAATAAGTTCTTTGTCAAACAAATCGGAAATCGGGAAACAAACTGCTGGACAATAAGTAAGACATTGTTCCATGTATTTTTCCGGCTGATATCTAGAACAGAGGATTATATGATCTCTTATCTTAAATGGCGTACCATCATCTTCTCAGTTCCGAGAAACCTTGAAAGAGCTACGATTGCCAGTCGGTTCCTGAAGTACTAGAGTTATAGTTATTAGACTTATGCAAGTGGGAGACTGTTGGATAAGGTGTCTAAGTCCATAACTATTTCTGGGGTGTACTTGACCCAACCCGGCATGGTCCATTTGGGTTGCATGGCACCATGCAATTGGATAGACTAAATGAGAGAAATATCACTTGGAGATTATTAATATATTATGAGTTCTAATATATTAATAATATTATTTGATTAGTTTGATCAAAGAATTAATTTGGAATTAATTAAGTGATCAAAGGATAACTAATTAAATATATGGGTTGATTATGTAAATCATTCATATCTTGTATAGTGGGCTAAAAGGCTCCATGGATTATCAAGTTGGGCTTTACCCATAGGATGCTCCATGGGAGTTACAAACCCATGGGTCATGAAAATGAAGAGTCATGACACAACACTATATAAAGGTCCCATTCTCCACAAATTGGGAATACACACAAGACATATAAGAAACTTGAGGGCTAGGCCAATTTCAAGAAGTGTGAATTCTCTCTAAAGTCTTTCCAAGAGCATTTGGTGTTGTGTGAAGCATTTGAGGCATCACACTTGGGGTGCTAGGCTCACAAGGTTTCAAGGAACACAAGCAACTACAAGGTAAGTTATTCTATCTCTTATTCAAGGAAAAATTGTTCCCCATGTATGCTAGATAGGAATATAACCTTGGAATTCAACTTTGCATGATAATTAGACAAACATAGATCCAAGGTTATTAGGGTTGCATGTACACTTAGGAAGTGTTAGAATGCTCAAAACCCATCACGTCGACTGTTGCTACAATCAATAAAAAGCGGTACCTTTTAGTTATTGCAGATGATTTTTCTCGATTCACATGGGTATTTTTTCTCAGGTTAAAATCTGAAGTTGCTCAGATTAATATTGATTTTATCAAAAAGATTGACCTTAGTCTGAAAAAGAATGTTCAAAAAATTAAAAGTGATAATGGTTCTGAGTTTAAAAATCAAACTCTTGATTCTTTTCTCACAAGCAAAGGCATTTCGCATAATTTCTCATCACCATATAATCCGCAACAAAATGGAGTTGTTGAAAGAAGAAATCGATCTCTATGCGAAGCATCCAAAACCATGTTAACATATGCGAATCTACTTCAATATCTTTGGGCTGAAGCAGTTTCCACTGCATGTTTTACTCAGAATCGATCATTCATTCATCGAAGATTCAATGTTACTCCAAATGAAATAAATAGTCAATAATCGGAAACCTAATGTCAAATTCTTTCATGTTTTTGGTTGCAGGTGTTTTATCATGAATCTCAAAGATAATTTGTCCAAATTCCAAGCTAAAGCTGATGAAGGCATATTCTTAGGATATTCGCAGAATTCAGTTGCATACAGAGTGCTTAATAAAAGAACTAGAAAAGTTGAAGAAACTTTCAATTTAACGTTTGATGATTACTATCTTAAACAAACGGATAGTAAATTTGAAAATAAATCAATACTTGTAGATTCAAATTGATAATTCTGAAATAAATGATTTTGATTATGACTTAATTTTCGGAATTCCTGACAGGGCAATTGAAGCAGAAAATAATGCTCCTGATAATCAAACATCAGAATCCTCAAAACATACTGATGATTCGACAATTACTACAATGTCAATAACTTGCGAAAGTATGCCTGCTGCTCGTATGACAGGGGAGCATATGAGTATCCATGAAGATTGTCAGCCAACTTTCGAGGGGGAGAATGAAAATATGAATCATCAAGTTGAGGGGGAGCATTCGCAAAATCAACAGGAACATCATTTTGAGGGGGAGCATCAAGATGAATATCATGTTGAGGGGGAGCATGATGATGAAACACAGACAATTAATCTTGATGAAAATGATGAGTTTCATGAACTAAATGATAATTTTTCTGTTGTAGGATCTGAAAATGAAGATATGTATGAAGACGCACCATTAGAATTTGATCCTAATTTTCCACCACTTGAGAAATGGACAAGAAATCATCCAAAATAACAGGTAATTGGAAATCCACAAGATGGTGTGTTGACAAGAGCTCAAATTCATGCGAAAAATGAGGTACTGAATGCGAACCAAGAACTATGTATGTTTAATGTCTTTATTTCGAAAATAGAGCCAAAGACAGTAAAGGATGCTATGGAACACTCAGATTGGGTTGTTGCTATGCAATCTGAACTGGATGAATTTAAACGAAAAAAGGTTTGGAGATTAATTTCTAAACCTTCTGATGTTTCAATTGTCGGATTAAAATGGATTTTTAAAAATAAAACTGACAAAGATGGCAATATTATTCGCAATAAAGCTAGACTAGTGGTTAAAGGTTATTCACAACAAGAAGGAATAGACTATGAAGAAACATTTGCACCTGTTGCAAGACTTGAAGCAGTTCACATATTTTTAGCTTATGCAGCTCACAAAGACTTTGATGTTTATCAAATGGATGTTAAGTGTGCATTTTTAAATGGAGAACTAGAAGAAATAGTGTATGTTGAACAACCACCAGGGTTTATAAACGATGAACATCCGGATCATGTTTACATCCTAGATAAGGCTGTATATGGATTAAAACAAGCACCAAGAGCCTGGTACGCAACACTTACAAATTTCTTGAAACAATCTAAATTTAAACAAGGATCAGTAGACCCCACATTATTTCGCAAGAAAGTTGGGAATCATCTAATGCTTGTTCAAATTTATGTTGATGATATTATCTTTGGCTCGACTGATCCAACATTGTCAATTGAATTTGAAAATCTAATGAAAAGTCAGTTTGAAATGACCATGATGGGAAAAATTAATAATTTTCTTGGTTTGAATATAAGACGGAACAGAGATGGAATCTTAATCAATAAAGAAAAATATACGAAGAACTTGCTTGAAAAGTTTGGAATGAATAATAGCACAAAACTAAGAGTACCAATGGCAGTAGGAACAACACTAACTCCTTCGTTAGATGCTCCTGCTGTTGATTTAACACTTTATCGAAGCATGATAGGGTCTTTATTGTACTTAACTGCAAGTAGACTTGATATTATGTTTTCGGTTTGCAATTGTGCTAGATATCAAGCTAATCCCAGAGAACCTCATTTGACTGCAGTGAAAAATATTTTTCGCTATCTTAAGGGAACAATTTCGTTAGGACTTTGGTATCCTTCAAAAACGGGGTTTTTCATTCAAGCTTTTTCAGATTCTGATCTAGGAGGATGTACTTTGGATAGGAAAAGTACAAGTGGTGGATGTCAACTATTGGATGGGAAGTTGGTGAGTTGGCAATCGAAGAAACAAACTTGTGTGGCTATATCAACTGCTGAGGCTGAATACATTGCTGCTGCTGCTTGCACATTGCAAATTATTTGGATTCAGAGTCAACTTTGTGACTATGCAATAAACATGAAAAAGATTCCCTTGTATTGTGATTCGCAAAGTGCAATTCGCATTTGTCATAATCCAGTACAACATTCAAAGACAAAACACATTGCTCTTCGATATCATTTTATCAAAGATCATGTGGAAGATGGGAATATTGAGATTTATTTTGTTAAAACAACTGAACAACTTGCTGATATTTTTACAAAACCTCTTGATGAAAAATCATTTGTTAGAATTTTGGCAGGTTTGGGGATGATTGATGCGAATTCAATTCCAAAAACTCAAGCATGAAAGTGTCGTTCAGCTGTTATGAGTCAAACTTGTTCAGATGTTACTGTTCATCCAGAGGCTTCGCATCCACATCTTTTTGCATTTGCGATCATAAAAACTAAGGTTAGGTTTACGATTCATTTTGTAGTTTTTTAATTTTTTTTGAAAAATCAAAAATCCAAAAAGATTTTATGTTTATTCATTTTTTTTTGAAAAATTAAAAAATCCTTAAAGATTTTATTTTGTTATGTTTTTAATTTTGAAAAATTCAAAAATCACAAAAATATTTTTGTTTTCTTTGTTCTTTAAATATTGTGTGCTGAGAGTTTAGTACAGGACTTAATGCGAAGAGGTCTTGCTTATATGTTTCTATAGGAAGATATTAATTTTTTTTAAACTAGTTAGGATGTCCCTAGAAGCATGCTGCTGTATGTAGACCAAAAGCCTCAACAAGACTCTATGTGTGAGAAAAGAAAGCCTTAATGAAATTATCACATGAAAATTTCTTCCCAAAAGGCTTATATTCGCATAAGTCAAAAGAGCTACCTTACTCTTCTCAAAAGAGTTAAGAGTTTTCTATTTTGTCCATTATAACAGAGGTACATTTTGATTCTTAACCAATCTTTTTATACCAAACAATTCTTTCAATCCAAATTTTCGAAGAGATTTGTCCTTGAGGTCTTTGATCAAACCAATCAAAACCTAGACAAATCACAAGTCTGTGTTTATGATCTAACATCATGAGACCGTGATGGAAGTGAAACCCAAACATCATAAACCTTAAGGAATTGACGGGGAACATCGTTCCAGATTTTAATGAAACCTTTGTTTCAGTATCAAAATTTCGAAACTCCAAATCATATTCAATTCGCATGTGTGGTCTTGATCAAATATTCGAAACCCACGATGTTTGTTACCCAACAAGATCCAGAACAAATTTTTTTTGAATATGATTTTTGTAAGAGTTTTATTCGCAAATCCTAGTCATGATAAATATTTTCAAAAGCCAACTTGTCACTGACTACACTGGTCAAACAAGTAATTTCATTTACAATTTTTCACCTTATGTTAAGGTTGATATGTAATGAAATTTAAAACCAATCCAAAATATCTTTTAAAAGAAGCCCTTCGATACTTATCTAAAAGTATTCGATTGTAATTCACGGGAAACTACACAAGCTGTTGAGCGTCTCTCTTGATGATTAACGAAGCAACCTTTGCCTGGGGTTTAACTGCATTCATGTCAAATTGAATTTTTGACATCATAGAATTCCAAATTTTTTTTTGTTTCTCATCTTATTCTGTTGACACAATGCACACACGAAATCCTTGAGGTTCTGAGTAAAACCAACTCAGGCTGATGATTTCGCAAATCTGGCATATGACTTCACTTTACATCCCAAAAGTGAAAGAGCCTTGACTCCATGCGAAGGGTTTTAACGGTTCAGATTCTATAACAGGAAACTTGACAGGCTGTGTACTCAAGATGGTTGGTATTCTATCTGGTTTTCAAGGAGATGTGACAGTTACTTTTTGAAGCATGCTTATCTTTTGCAGTCATGATCCGATTTTCAAGGTGCCACATCGGATAACATTAAATGCATCCCGCTTTAATTTCAAATCAATTTGGGTAAACTATAAAAAGAGGGGATCAAGAACACTATATACGGTTACGCAAACAGAACTCTTACAAACCTCCAAAGATTTAGACTTGATTAAACTTTATCTCTTTCAAACCCTAACAATGGCAGCCACTCAATCCAACACTGTTGAAGTTCTTTCTCAATCCTTGATGAAAATCCAAAGCATCAATTATCAAGTTGATCCAAATGTCTCTTCTTATCCCGAAGGCTTGAAGATGCTCATCGTTGCCCTGAAACGATCACCCATGTCCACTGCCATGTTTAGTTCCTTCTCCGTTCCGATGACATGGTTATCCTTGGCAGCTTCAACGACATCATACAACCATACAACTGATGTGTTAACCTTCAACTTGATAAACAACAAACGGGTAAAACTTTCCAAGAAGATGTTTGTTGAATTCTTGTAGATTCCAAACAATCCTCCATTTTTCAAACCTGTTAACCCTCAAATCATTCACATGTTCAATGAGATGGGCCATCAACCAGAGCTTGAGAAGATAAGTGACTTTCGAAAGTCTGGGTTGCCATGCATATGGAATTTCTTGTTTGGTATTTTTCTCAGATGCCTAATAGGACACACAGTTGGTTTGGATAGGGGACGAATAGAAGTATATGCCATGGTTATGGGCTTGTACTATGACATCAACGTTGATTATGCAACCCAGTTATGGAAGGAATTTGTTAAGAGTCTCGAAAACACAAATTCTGAAAAAGGGATTTCGTGTGCGAGGTATTGGAGCTTAATTTTGGAGAAGGTATATGAAAAAGAAGGGATTCCAGTAACGGAGGATGTTGAAGTTGCTGAATTTTCTCTATATCAATTTCCGAAGGTAGTGGAAGATGATGAGGAAATTTTTACTCATATTGCTCGCATTCCAGATGCGATGCTTCGCAAGGTCTCTCAAACTCACAAGGTCTTGGTGAGATATTTGAAAACAATTGATCAATCGGTGCCGACTGGAGTGTTATTAGATGTTGCTACATCATCAAAGAAGAAGAAGTCCACAAAGAAGGATGCGAAAGGTCCATCTTCACAACAAGCTCAGGATGAAGATGTTCATATTGAAGAGACTTCATCTCAATCGAAGAAAGAAACAATACCTTCCAAGTCTGGGGTATTGAAAAAGATTCGCAAGACTGAGGTGAGCAGTAAAGGGGTTATCATTCGCAATATTCCAGCTCCGGTCTCTCCAGGAAAGAAAAGGCAAAGAGCTGAAGATGTTGCGAAAAACATGCAACGTACTCTAATAAAAAGACGGAAGCTGGTGGTTCGCAATGAATCATCTGATGAAGAGATAGTTCCACAAACTCCACCGGTGTCTTCTACGGTAAATGTTTCCTTACCAATCATTTCCATTACTCCTACTTCGCAAATTTCTACCACAACACCACTCACAGAACCACTCGAAATAGTCACTACCAAATCAGTTTCTGAGGAGGTACCTATTTCTGATACGGTTGTCAACGTATCTGATACGGGGGCACCTATCACGAGTGTTGAAACCACTTTACCAATCACCTTACCCATTTCTTTACCATTTGTTTCATTTCCATCTACAACTCTATCCACAACCTCATTAATTTTTGATCATCCACATCAAAACCCATTTACAACCCTTTTTCCCTCACAATCACCAGAAACTCCTCAACTTTCGCAACCTTTATCTGATAATGAAACTGAAGGAGGAGCCTTTAGAGGAGTACTTGAAGACATTCATTTTGATTCAGAGGAGGAGGATATTCCTGATCATATGCTTATGACAGGAAAGCAATTTAAAATCCTGAATCATAAGTTGAATGCCATTATTCAGTCGCAAGCTGATTCTGGCAGGATGTCTTCTATCTCAGTAATGGAGGTTGATATAATGATTAAAGGTGCTGAGAAGCGTATAATGGAGAAGGTTGATCAGTCTGATAAAAATAATGAGCTTCGCATTAAAGCTCAAGGGAGTAATTTCTCTTCGGTGGTCCAGGATTTGAAAACTGTTGCAAAAGAACGTCATGTTTTCTTTGTACATGATGTGAAGAAAGTTCGGGAGGATGTCAACTTTAAGCTTGAAGAGTTGAAAACCGAACTTGCAAAGGAGCTCAGGGATATTACTTCTCAACATATCGAAACTCAAAAGAAGATTGATGTTGTTGCTACAGAAGTACACAAGGTTGTTGCTGTCCTTATCCTTGAAGCTAATAAAAAAGAAACCTAGTAGAAGTTTGATCAGTTGATCAAGTTGGTGACTGAACTGAAAACTGTGGTTTTGCAATCTTCATCTACACAAATTCTCACTCTTGAGTTCTTGTCTCTAAAGGTTAATACTTTAGAACAAGCAATTCAGAAAGCTCTTGCACCGATCGCAAATTTTACCTCTTTACTAGCGAAAAGTGCCCCACCTGCTTTCACAGGGGTGCAAGGGGGAGAGAAGCATTCAAGTAAAGAGGAGGATGTGAAGACAGTGGGAAAAGTTATATCTACCCAGCTTAAAACTACTCTTCCCATACTTACGAAGCTAATTTCCTCAATTACAATAACCACAAAACCGATTGCCAAAGGAATTTCTATTGGGGAAAAAGAAGGAGGTTCGAGTTCAAAACCTCAAACAGATGTAGTGGGAAAAGGAAAAGGGATATTGTACGAAAAATCGAAGGAGGAGAAGAAAGCTGAGGCTGAGGCAGAGTTGGAAAGGATGAGGCAAGTACAAAGCTGATGGGTTTTATGCATAAGAAACATTCCTATGTGCTCACACAAACCCTAATGCTTGGATCTAGGTTTCACTATTGAACATGATTTGATTCCAAGACTTACAAACCCTAATCTAGCATATAAACAACAAAATAACATATAGAATCAGATCTAGATGTTTACCTCTTCAATTGTTGGCTTAGATCTTCTCTTTCTTCTTCTCTTGAGCTTAGAGTCACAAATGCAACTCCTCTAATGGTTCACAAACCCCACAAGCAAGAAGGCAATATGAGAGAGGGAGAGAGAGAGGCTAGAAATCGGCCTAGGGATCTCTTAGAATCAAGTGGTAGCCGAATTCAATGCCCTAGGGGTCATATTTATACTTACAGGTTACTAGGGTTTCAGTCTAAACCCTAATGGACAGCTTAGCCACCAAGCAGCCCATGGAACCTTCTGGAATAAGGGCCTTGGACGAAAATATGATGGTTACCCATCATAATTTCGTTCCTTCTTAAGCCCATTAGGTTTCCTTAACCTAAAACTCAACTATCATACATTTGACAGTTTATACCCCTTTATTCAATTAATCTCTTTTGATCACCAAATTAATTCCTAATTAATTTATGACCAATACTAATTAAATAAATATAATTTCTCCTTTAATATATTATTCTTATAATATATTAATAAATCATAATACTCTCTCTTTCTCCTTAAATTACCTTGTCAAGTTGCTTTGGAGAAGGCAACCCAAAAGGACCATGCACAACCGGGTCAAGTACATACCAAATATAGTTACGGGCTTAGACACTGTTCCAACAGTCTCCCACTTGGATAAGTCTAGTAACTATATCTCACATATGACTTCAGAATCTGATTAGCAATCGTAGCTCTTATACTTGTCCTTTAGATAAGGGATCATATAATCCTCTATTCTGGATATCATGTTGACAATGCTTATTGTCTAGCAAAAGTTCCTTGATTTCCAATTTGTTTGACATAGAATTTAGTTGAACACATCAACTTCATTCTGACCGGGCCCGACATATAAGTCAAACCAAATCATCAATTGGCCAATATATCACTTTTATTCTCATAGAATAAAAGGAACAGATCAACTTCGACTTATATGCATCTATTATTTACTAATGGATCACACACAATAATGTGTTTTATGACATCAAGTTACTGATGCGTTTACACATTATCAATGTATAACCAACCAGCAAACAACAACCATATCTCTAAGTTTTAAGACTATATGATATTATCGCTTTGCGATCACTTAAGATAAAACACCCCAAGTGATACAGCAAACTCGGGTTTAATCCAATGCTCAAATCATATTCATAAGCACTCATGAACTTTGCAGCAAACCTTTTCTATGTCTAAAACCTTTTAGACAATCTACAAACAATTCATGACAGTCTTCATTCATATCTACTTCCAAAATATGACCGAATGCGGACCTTTTTGAATAATCATATGATTCAGGAAGTCAAAACATGCAAAATGGAAACAATAGATAAATAACCAACACAAGATAGTAGCTTTACTCATAAATAACACACTTTATTTATTCATCAAATGTCAAGTACAAACTATCTATTACACATTTCTTATCTAATCCAAACTTATATCATCCTTCAGCCCAATGCTCTTAGCGTGCTGCAAGTGTTTGACCCTACTCAGTCCCTTCGTAAGGGGATCTGCTGGGTTTTCTTCTAATGATACCCTCTTCACAACGAGGAGTCCCTCTTCTACCCGATATTTGATAAAATGGTATTTTCTGTCAATGTGTCGAGATCTGCCATTATCTCTCGGTTCCTTGGTCAAGGCAACCGCTCCTTCATTATCACAGAAAATTTCCATCGGCTCTTTTATGGATGGCACAACTCCAAGGTCTCCAATGAAGTTCTTCAACCATATAGCCTCCTTTGATGCTTCGCTCGCCGCAATATACTCTGATTCGCACGTTGAATCAGCTACGGTCTCTTGCTTGAAACTTTTCCATGTCACTGCTCCTCCATTTAGGGTAAAGACCCAGCCCGACTGCGATCGAAAGTTATCCCGATCCGTCTGAAAAATAGCATCACTGTACCCTCATACCCTGAAGTCATCACTCCCACCGAGGACTAGAAACCATTCCTTGGTCCTCCGAAGGTACTTAAGAATGTTCTTAACTGCAATCCAATGAGCTCTATAAGGATTCCCTTGATATCTGCTGACCATGCTCAAAGCGAAGGCCACATCAGGGCGAGTGCAAGTCATAGCGTACATGATAGAGCCTACTGCGGAAGCGTAAGGTACTCGACTCATATCAGCTATTTCTGCCTCTATATTCGGGCTCTGAGTCTTACTCAGCTTGGTATTGCTTTGGATTGGCAACTCCCCTTTCTTGGAATTTTCCATACTAAAACGCTTTAGTACCTTTTCCAAGTATGTATCCTAACTGAGTCCTATCAGTCTCCTTTCCCTATTTCTTACTATTCTTATTCCCGGAATATAAGCAGCCTCTTCGAGGTCCTTCATAGCAAAACATTTCCCAAGCCAGGACTTGACCTCCTGCAAGGTTGGGACATCGTTTCCTATGAGTAGTATGTCGTCGACATACAATACGAGGAAGCTTACTATACTCCCACTGGCTTTGACATACACACAAGATTCATCTTCGCTTCGCAGAAAGCCAAACTCTTTAACCTTCTCATCAAAACAAAGATTCCATCTGTGAGATGCTTGTTTCAATCCATAAATGGATTTCTCAAGCTTGCATACTCTATTTGGATGCTTCGCATCGACAAAACCCTCTGGCTGATTCATGTAGACATCCTCAGCCAACTTTCCATTAAGGAAAGCGGTTTTCACGTCCATTTGCCATATTTCATAATCATGAAATGCAGCTATGGCAAGCATCACCCTAATAGACTTTATCTTCGTAACTGGTGAGAAGGTCTCATCATAGTCAACTCCGAGAGTTTGAGTAAAACCCTTCGCAACCAATCGCACTTTATAAGTATGCACTTTCCCATCCATGTCCGTCTTCTTCTTGAAGATCCACTTGCACCCGACTGTCTTACGACCCAGTACATTATCAACCAAATTCCAAACTTGGTTGTCGTACATGGACTGAATCTCGCTGTCCCTCGCCTCTTTCCATTTCGCAGACTCTGGGCCTGCCATGGCTTCCTTATAGCTGCTAGGTTCATCCAAATTTACTAGTGTAATATCACTAATAAATGTATCCCCTTCAGTAGTAATATGAAAACCATAAAACTGGGGTGGAACACTAGCCCTAGTGGAACGTCGAAGAGGTAAGGATTCGTCAACAGGTTCAACAGGAGTTTCCTCCTCAAGTTGAATGCCACTGTCAGAGGTTCCTTCATCATTTTGATCTTGAATCTCTTACAGTTCAATTTTCCTCCCACTGTCTTCTTGGCTTATCAATTCCCTTTCTCGGAAAAATCCTTTTCTAGCAACGAAGACAACATTTTCACTCGGTCTATAGAAAAGGTAGCCAAAAGACTTTTGCCGATAGCCGATGAAATAACACTTCTAACTGCGAGGTTCTAGCTTGTCGTGAGTCTCTCGTCTTACGAAAGCCTCGCAACCCTAAACCTTGATATGTGGCAACGAGGGAGCCTTCCCTGTCCACATCTCGTGAGGAGTCTTGGAAACCTTCTTGATGGGAACTAAGTTAAGTATATGGGCGGCAGTCTCTAAGGCATAACCCCAGAAAGCTATTGGTAATGAAGTCCGACTCATCATAGAACGAACCATGTCCAACAAGGTCCGATTACGTCTCTCAGCCACACCATTCAATTGTGGCGTCCTCGGAGGCGTCAATTGCGAAACGATTTCGCATTCTTTTAGATAGTCGTGAAACTCAAGACTTAGGTACTCTCCTCCTCGGTCTGACCGAAGCATCTTGATTTTCCTGCCCAGCTGATTCTCCACTTCATTCTTAAACTCTTTGAACTTTTCAAAGTTTCTGACTTTTGCTTGATCAAGTAGATATATCCATATCTGCTATAATCATTTGTAAAAAGTCACGTAGAAGCGACAAGCATCCCTTGTGGTGGATCTAAAGGGCCCGCATACATCGGTGTGTATGAGAACCAATAAACCCTCACCCCTTTCACAAGTGCCAGTAAAGGGTGACTTGGTCATCTTCCCAAGTAAACAAGACTCACACGTGTCATCGTCCCTACGGTCGAATGACTCCAACACTCCATCCTTTTGGAGTTTGGCTATGCGTTTCTTGTTGACATGGCCAAGGCGACAATGCCACAAGCATGCTTTGTCTAGATTAGTACACGAATCAATATTCAAAAAATTATTTCCTAAATTATCAATAATCATCAAAGATTCATAAATCCCATTACAAGGTAATGCATTGAAATAAAAGATACCATTCAAATAAACGTTAATAGAACCATTACTATTATCAAAAGAATATCTGAAACCTTGTCTAAACAACCCGTGAAAAGAAATAATGTTTCTTGCCATATCTGGCGAATAACAACAATTTTATAAATCTATCCCTAACCCATTACTTAACACTAAAGAATAAACACCGACTTTGGTCACAGGCGACGATCTTCTGTTTCCCATAATCAGGTTCATCTTCCCATGTTCCATCTCCCTACTTCTTTTTAGGCCCTGCATATTAGAACAAATGTGGTAACCACATCCTGTATCAAGAACCCATGAAGTAGCAAATGATGAGTTGTTAGATTTAATAGAATACATACCTGCAAAAGTGGGCTTGATCTTCCCATCTCTTATGTCCTGCAAATATTGTGGGCAACTTCGCTTCCAGTGGCCCTTTTGGTGGCAATAGAAGCACTCTGCTTCTTTAGGATCGGAAGAGGGCTTAGCAGGGCCAGCTTTGGTCCCACTTGAAGACGAACCATCACGAGGTTTCCCCTTATGGTGGCTCTTACATGGAGCCTTCCTCTTTTTGCCCTTTCCTTGACCTATTGCCATCACAGGAGCGGCCACAGCAGGGGACGGTGCAATGGATTTGTCTTTGAGGTTGCTCTTAGCAGTCCTCAAGAGTCCTTGGAGCTTGCTCAAGGAGACCTCCTCTTTGTTCATATGGTAGGTCATCCTAAACTGATTGTAGCAGGAGGGCAAGGAGTGGAGGATTATGTCGATAGCCAAATCCTCATCAAACTTAACATTAAGTTTGAGAAGACGATCAACATACCTCTGCATTTTCTGCAAATGAGAGGTTAGGGATTCTCCACTCCCCATCTTAGCAGTGATCATGTTAGTAATGATCTCAAAGCGCTCTTGCCTCGCGCTCTGGTGATACCTGTCCAGCAAATCCTGATGCATTTCATACGGATACATGTCCTCATAGGACTTTTGGAGTTCGAGGTTCATGGTGGCCAACATGATGCAGTGAACTTTCGTGGCATCACGCTCATGGGCCTCAAAGGCGGCCAACTCTTCAGGAGTAGCAACATCTGGGATGATCTTCTCAAGATTTTCATCGAGGACATATTCTTTGTCCTCGTAGCGTGTGATCATGCGAATATACCTCATCCACTCGTTGAAGTTCGAACCATCAAATGTCACTTTTTGACACAAGTTCATCAACGAGAATGACCCAAAAGCGTTGTTGTTTTTTGCAGACATCTGAAAAAGAAGGGAACAAAGTTTGATTAGAAATGAATCCCTAATTAAACACCCAAATGAAAAATTAGGGCTACGATCCAACAACATTATTTACAACTTAGAAAGGGATGCCATACTCTAAAAGTAAATAATTTGAAGGTAAGTGAGTGACGATTCACTAATTCTCACCATGAAAAATGAAAAGGCAATTTAGGTTTTAAATGTATTGAAAACTCCTAGATCTTTGAGATTCATTGAACTTTTCAATGGCATGTTTAAATCTCAATATGCATTTCAAATTTGCAACTGGGATGCCGAGGATCGCAAACAAATTTGTGAATAACCATGCGAATCAACGTGGTGCACTCAATGTCTTTATCACCTAATCAATGTGCCGGTAAACCACACACGCTCCATTGATCTATGACAAATATCGAGTCATCCTTCGTTACCAATGTCATCCCCAAATTGATGTGCCGGTTAACCACATGTGCTCCATCAACGTTTGACAAGGGTACGAAGTGTAATTCCATGGATTAGCATCATTTTCACATTTTACCCTAAAGTAACTAGGAATGAGAATTTATAAAACATGTAGTTACTTTATATTTAACATTATAGTTTTAATGACGAGAGGGTTGCCCTATCCTACCCGTTCGGCTAACAACCCTCCACCAGTCAAGCAAGCGGTAGGTGTGAGTGTACACCCATTAAGCGCCATTTTATAGGCAACAACCTTATACCCACCTTATAGACCGACTTCGTGAATGAGGCATACTAACGGTAAGACTAGCATTTTAAGTTATACATATATATATATATATATATATATATATATATATATATATATATATATATATATATATATATATATATATATATATATTAGTTAAACTTGTACTAATATATAATAGTATAGGGTTGAATTTTAAACTTGTAAAATTCTAAGGGTTTTAAATTTAAATTACTCAAAATTAAACTTTTAATCATAAATTCAAATTTTAAAACTTGAGGGAAAGTATTGAACTTTTCAAAACACAAGGGATCAAATAACAAATAATTCAAATTAACCAATTAATTTCATAATTATCTATATTTGACCTAATCTTAATTTTAGTCATTAGATAATTACCAAATAATTTTAAATAATCCATATTTATCATATAAACAACTAATATTAAAAGATTTGAAATTATCTATTGTTTTGGCAAGGATAATCACTTAATTAAGATAAAATTCGGATTTTAACTTCATAAAACAATTTAAGCATCAAATCCAAGTCAAAACAGCAGCTGAATCCCGAAATACCCTCTGTCTGACGCTCGAACTCGCCGAGTCAAGACCTGGACTCGCCGAGTAGGGGCCAACTCGCCGAGTCCAGATACTGACTCGCCGAGTTGAGTCGGGCAGAGGCCAAAAACTCGATTTTTAGCAAATAAAACAGTTAAGCATCACATAAAACTGAAACCAATCAAGTCTCTGATACCACTGATGGTTTTATGCATAAGAAACATTCATATGTGCTCATACAAACCCTAATGCTTGGATCTAGGTTTCATTATTGAACATGCTTTGATTCCAAGACTTACAAACCCTAATCTAGCATATAAACAACAAAATAACATATAGAATCAGATCTAGATGTTTACCTCTTCAATTGTTGGCTTAGATCTTCTCTTTCTTCTTCTCTTGAGCTTAGAGTCACAAATGCAACTCCTCTAATGATTCACAAACCCCACAAGCAAGAAGGAAATATGAAAGAGGGAGAGAGAGGCTAGAAATCAGCCTAGGGATCTCTTAGAATCAAGTGGTAGCCGAATTCAATGCCCTAGGGGTCATATTTATACTTACAGGTTACTAGGGTTTCAGTCTAAACCCTAATGGACAGCTTAGCCACCAAGCAGCCCATGGAACCTTCTGGAATAAGGCCCTTGGACGAAAATATGATGGTTACCCATCATAATTTCGTTCCCCCTTAAGCCCATTAGGTTTCCTTAACCTAAAACTCAACTATCATACATTTGACAGTTTATACCCCTTTATTCAATTAATCTCTTTTGATCACCAAATTAATTCTTAATTAATTTATGACCAATACTAATAAATTAAATATAATTTCTCCTTTAATATATTATTCTTATAATATATTAATAAATCATAATACTCTCTCTTTCTCCTTAAATTACCTTGTCAAGTTGCTTTGGAGAAGGCAACCCAAAAGGACCATGCACAACCGGGTCAACTACATACCAAATATAGTTACGGGCTTAGACACTATTCCAACAAAAGCATCATGAGGCAAAGGGCAAGTGATCCTCCCACGATGAACAAAGGAGATCCTGCGAAGCTGTACTCTTACGAAACCATAGTGTCAAAAGTTGTGGGGAGGGAAATGTATGAATTCGAGAAGAAGCCAAAGAAAAATTATGATATTGCGAATTCTGACAATTGTCAGCTAGATTTTCCAATCAATGAAATGCTCTTCATTACTGCTCAGTACAAGATTAGCGAGAAGTTTGATAATCCTGATGATTATATAAACATGAAAATCAGATTTCATGCTGTATTGGGAAAGAATCCAGATGAAGTTTGGTCTTTAATGAAGATCAAAAAGGTGTTAACAATCAAGAAAGATACAATGTTTGAAGACATGCTTCAAAATTTCCGTTATTTTGTTATTCGAGCAGACAACAAGCAATATGACTTCACTGTAGTTGATTTTCCTCTAATGAACTGCAATGATTTGATTCAAGTGGCTCTGATTCTGAAGCATATGGAAGAGAATAAGCTCAAAGGCTCTGAGACTGAAGTGTTCAAGATAGGCTTCACACATGTTAAGACATACATTGACAATTACTTCGATTGTTTGGCTCTTACTGATGAAGAATTGGCGAATGTGTTGGGAAGAGAAGTGAACGTTCCTTGGGAAGAAACCTTATCACAGTCAGCATTATCGAAATATGTTGTTGGAGAAATATGCCTGAAACCTTTCGGCATGGTGTTTTCAGGAAGAGATACGAAGGGGAAGCCTAAGAAATTCTTGTTTAAAGTCTCAGAGGTGGAAAGATATACTTCTTTGCAATATACACACTTTATTGTTCGTATGAACAATTGCAAGAAGAATAATGAAGGAGACAAGAAGGATCTCAAGAAGGTGATTTCCTGGTATGGAGAAGTGCGAAAGACAATTCACTCTGCTGTTCAAAAGCTTATGGACTAAATAGCTTCGACTGTTTACAAAGGGGGAGATTGTAGAAGCAAAATTGTAAAAGTCGAATATTGTGTTTGTATAGTTTCGCATCTTTATGTTATTTTACTAAGTCATATTTGCGCGAAGTGTAATTTTTAGACTTAGTATATTTTTTGTACACTCATGTTCCCTATAAATAGGGACTGAGGATTGAAGTAGAGGATAACTTTTCTGAAACACAAATATCCTTTCTGCTTATTCTGTAATCAGTCTTCATCAATATAAGATCTGATTAATATTTACTCTTCGTGTTCTAACTCTTCAATCACTCAAATCAAATTTTGCTTTCGTAAATCTCGATAACAATTCTCTACATTATCATCATCCTTTCGCATGTTAATAGTGCTTGCAATAAGACGATGAATAAGGCGATGAATTGGGGAACAGATACTCCCCTCTTGAGTAGATGATGGAATGTAGACTCGGTTGGCAATTGTATTTCACCAAGTAGATGCAACCACCTCTTTGAGTTAGTCTTTGTGACAGTGCTCCACGAATGTCTCAAAGTTTTCAGACATAATAACATGTTGATCATAAATTCCCAATCTCCATGCAAGCTCTGTGATACTGCATTGACGCAGCTCCCCTCAGAAAGTGATGATGATTGGATTATAATAACCACTACCACCTCAGAAGGAGATGGTAGAAAAGAACTCCCAACACAGTTCTTGGTAAATTGGCTCTTGGATCTTGAACAATCTACTCCAACCATCATAAACTATTGTCATCCCTTCATGTTCAGAAGATTTGACTAAATAAGGGGTCAACTCTTCCTCCAACCCAGTTTGCCCCACCCGATTCCAGTCGATTTTGTTGGGGGCATATATTTCTTTACGTCTTAACACTCTCAACTTGTTTTTTGCGCGATCAAGTGAAGACTTGGAGGTTATTTGAGGAAAAGTTAACCATGGAAGGTCCCCATAGCCACCTCCCCTTGAACTTTGTCCCTGCATAGACATAATTCCTGCAAAATAGAATCAAGAAAACCACAAACAAAACACAGAGCAATTAAGAACAACGAAATTTTGGGTATCTGCAATCCGGACTCGCTGAGTCCACGAACCGACTCGGCGAGCAGGATGAACTGTGTGAGTCCAGTCCAGTTTGGATAAAATTAACTGTCCAAATCTATAAATTAATCCAGGGGTTTGCTTCGGTATGTGCATTTAACTGTCCAAATCTATAAATTAATCCAGGGGTTTGCTTCGGTATGTCCATTAAGCATATATATATATATATATATATATATATATATATATATATATATATAATAAATTTTGTCTAAAACAACCTAATTTATCAAGAAATCGAAACCCTAAAGGCCAAGTTGAGTCAAAATCGGGATTTTTCAGAAATTAAGGATATAACTCTACCAGAGATTGAAAGCTTTAAAAGATTAAGAGTTAAAACTGTTACCTTTGAGTCGAATTTGCAAGGAAACAGAAGAAATCAAGATGAGAACTTGAGAGAACTTTGCTCGTCGAGTATGGGTGGCAGCCGCATGAAGTGTTGAAAGTGTTGAACAATTAGGGTAAAAACTCCTTATTTATAGAATGTGAAAAAAAATAATTTTTTTTCGAATAAATACGTGGACTCGCCAAGTAGATGTACCTACTCGCCGAGTAGTAACGCGATTCCGAGTACTAACACGCTTGATCGCATTTGGGGCGTCAGTTCCCAGATGTATCTCTCTATCTTCTTGCTCTCGGGAGCAATCATATCTGGACAAAGGATTGCCAGCTCGCAGAATCTGTTAGTATAAGTAGCGATGTCGGTACCAACCATTCCGAGTGTCCATAGTTTGTGTTCGAGCTTTTGAATCTCTCCCCGTGGGCAGTATTCTCTCATCATCATGGCTTTTAGGCTCTCCTAGGTTATGGAGTTTGCCACTATTAGGGTAAGTACTTTAACGTGGCCATTCCACCAAGTTAAAGCTTTATCAATAAGGGTGAAAGTTGCAAATTTGACTTTGCTGTGCTCGGGACAGGAGCAGATTTCAAAGACTGCCTCCGTCCTTTCAATCCACTGCCTCAGGGCCATCACACCACCAGTTCCATAAAACATCCGGGGCTTGGAATTAGTGAAGTCCTTATAGGTACATTCTCGGGGTGGTCCATGACTCTCGCCATGGTTGGATGGGTGTGTGCCAGATCCCGAGCCATTAGTACTCGAGTTATTGATCTGTGACATGGCAACTGCTACCGCTGCAGTGACTGCTGCTTGGAACATAACTGCATCAAATTGAGGTGGTGGAGGTGGTGGTGGTACAGGTGTTTCCTCACCGTTGTTTCGCCTTGGGTTCCTACGCGGAGGCATCCTTCAACTATAGGTTGAAAAGGTAAAGATAAGAATTCCATAGAATAGAAAATGTATGTGTCTCATGAACTAAATCGCTATAGTTCAACAACAGATGATAATATCAGTCTTAAAATAGAAGAATGAAAGTTATTTGTAAGACTGAAAGTATGAAACAAGTATTTGTTTTCTCAAAGACTTTTGAAGGTTTGAACGAAATGCTCAACGCAGTAATAATAGTGTCACTTATATTAATATAAAAGTTGTTACAACGATCATGAAAATTTGACCCCTAAAAGGGTCTCCGATTACAAAGTTCGAGAAATTTAAAGACTTTTAGCCGAGGTCCTAAGCTATAACAAAATTTGAGTCTTTGACAAGCACTACTTGCGACGCAGGTTGCGCTTGGAGCTTGAATCCGCATCTGATTGCTTCGACTCCATTAGACACCTATCAAAAGCGGCTTGTTGTTCCCTCAGTTCAACGAGGGCTGCAATCATTTGTGCTTGGAATGCCTCGGTTTGGAGTTGAGCATTGTCTTTCATCTTGTCCAGCCTACGGATGTCAGAAGTGTGAACCTGCACTTCCACATTGACATCCCGGAGTCGGCTAGCTTGAACTTCGGACTGATAGGACTGATTGGCTAGCTTACCCACCATTACCAGGAGTGCTCGATCAGCCGAACCTCTACCGCGAACATCATAGAAGTCCCGACACATGCCGTAGGGAGGGCGTAGGTTTTGCTGTTGGCTCCAACGGTGGAGGTGACTTCCCCAGATGGGAGTCGGTCCTTGAAAGTTCCTTACGAAGACGGGAGATTGAATGGGTGGTGGGTCGATCACTTCCGGCTCTGAGTCGGTACCGGAGTCATCACCCACTTCTATGGGTTCCTCATCCTCTTCGGGATCAACTTCGATCCATCCTCCGTTGCCTTGGTTGGGAAAGTAGGGGTCGCCAGGGTGGTGAAATCCAGCCATTTGACTGTATGAGAAATAGGGTTATAAGAATTGAATAAAGTTGAAACATGCAAAACATGTAAGTTAAACTAGTTTAGGTAGCAAATACTCCTATAGTATTTAAATTCTTGTGTTTGATTCTTGTAATGGTTTGGTAAGTTTTGACTTGTTGCTTACTACGATCATTCCTCGATATACGTTGGTCCAATCTCGGGCAAATATAGTTGATCACGCTATATTTGTCCAAAATCTGATTACATATATTGAGTCTTAATCGTAGTGTCAACTTGTCTAAATACTTGTTGTATAGTTAGATATCATGAAAATAATTTGTTGTATGCATGTAATTGTATTTAAATGAACTATCAATTTAAGTTAAACGTAACGCTGCTTAAGCGTAAAAAGAAAAATGTTTTGTCAGAGAGTATTAGTCCCTTAAGCATTTATAGTTTGTATATCTTATGTGGTTCGATATACTTAGTTCACTATAAACATTGCTCTGATACCAATCTGTCACACCCCCAAACCTGAACGGCGGAAACGTTCGGGGGCGGATGACTTCATGTGGTAACGTAACAAATGAATACATAGTAAAGAAAAGCAATACAACCATCATATATATAATTGAAAGTTTACATTTGTCAGAAGTTACATGTTCAAAACCAATTACAATATGATGTCAAAAATATGAGATTAAACTGGAGCCGCAGCATCCCTTCTTCAAAAACATATTAGTACCTGAAATTACTGAATCCCTGGGACATACAAGTAATTTTGAAAGAGTAGATCAGCATTTAAGCTGGTGAGTTTCATAAGTATTTAAGTGACAATGTTTGTATAAAATGAAATATTTTGTCTTTGTTTGTTTGTGTTTAGAAAATCCTATATTTTCTACTAGTATAAAAGTAGCCTTCACCCAAGACCAATGTTTGTTTCTAAAATGTATGCAAATGTAAAATAACCAATGTGTTTGAAAACCTTGTAAATCAATGCATTTTTAATACCCCATGTGAGTTTTATAACCATACTATTGACTCGGAATGCCTATACACAACGTTCTTCAGGCGTTGGAATGTTATGACGTTTGTCACCCCAAACGGTGGACTGTAGCTAATAGTCAGGGCGTGGGTTGTCAAGCCCGTATAGATCTATACACAAACACCATGCTCCCCCTCCAAGGGATTCTGGTATATAATACATGACTTGAAATGTGTACTCGAACATACTTGAAGTTAGCGTCTCACAAAACCGTGGTATAAAAACAGATCTACTTGATAAAATGTTTCATTTGTTTCTTGTATACGAAAGTGACTTCTTGAAATTCATGTTTCTAGTACGAAGGAGTTAGAAATTTGTTCGTAAAACTATACCTATTATAGTTTTCTAAAAGTGTGTCTCGTTTGTTTAGAAATACCTAGAAAAGGAATCATTTGTTATGAAAGCATAGATTTTTGTAGAGCCTAAGATAGACAAGTATACATAAAATCTAAGAAAAGTTTAGTTTATACATGCAATACAACAATTTATATTTCAAAAGATGGAATATAACATATTTTATATATATAAAAGTTGCCTATATAGTTTATAAATCACATGCGATTTGGATATATAAAAGCACATAAAATAATTGTTTATGTAACACACGATAATACTCGTGTGTTTACTTGTATTCCCCCTCTTGAGAGCATATAAAAGCATTTAGAGTATTTAAAAAGGTTGATTAAGGGGTATGAAACTCACTTGAAAGTTTGAAGATAGCGAGATGGAAAATCGGGCCGAGTTTCGTATCGGGAAACGGATTTTCCTCGAGATTCTCGGGAGTAAAATCGACCCTCGGGACTTGAGCAAAAAGACCAGAGCTTCGGGGTAGTGCGGGCATGGAAAACGAGGCAAGATCGTGAGAGAAATGAGCAAGTTTTTCGGAAGCCCTCGCATTCTATTTATAGGGATGCTGAACCGCCTCGGTACGCGTACGGATCGGATGGGGCGGGTCGGATGGGACGGCGGGTCGGATGGGACGGGTCGGTAGCTTCGCATAAGGGCGACGTGGACGGACCGAGACCAAGGCCCTCGGGTACGCAGGGCGTACGGGGTTACGCGGCGCGTACCTCGGATGAGGACGCTGACTCCTCTTCGGATAATACTAGAATTGTGAATTAAATAAATATATAATTTGTTTAATAAAATTCAAAAATCATATCTTCTTCCTACGAACTTTGTTTTCGATGGTCTTTATATCCACGCGTAGGTGAGACTACGCTCTACAACTTTCGTTTAGGTTCCGTTGGCAAATTCCAAAGTTAGTTTTATTATTTATTTATTAAAATGACGTGATTAAGGAAATTCTTTAAAAATTCATAACTTCTTTATCTGACGTCGGTTTTTGCCAGACTTTTTACCGCTGAAATACCATTGTCGAGACCTTCGATTCTCGTTTAGGTCATTCCGGACAAAAGTCACTCGATCTCCGATTCGAGTTTTTAGTTGTCTGCTGCTAAGCTGAACTTGGAAAAATCATAACTTCAATATACGAAGTCGGATTTGGGCATTCTTTTTACGTACGATCATGGTTTAATGACATTTAAACATAGAAGAATTTAAATAGAAACTTTTTGGACATTTTATTATCAAAGTTAATTTTATTAACTCAAAAGTGGTTACAATACTTGACCTTTTAGGTCATTACAAAGAGTTGAAATATCGGGTTGTCACATCATCCCCCCGTTAGAGGGAATTTCGTCCCGAAATTTAAAGTAGTAAAGATACTAGTGAACATGAAAGAGATGAGGGTACTTTTGTTTCATCTGATCTTCGCGTTCCCATGTGAATTCAGGTCCCCGCTTGGCGTTCCAACGAACCTTCACGATGGGTATGCGACTTTGTTTTGTTTGTTTGACCTCTCGGTCCATGATTTCTACTGGTTCTTCCACAAAGTTGAGGCTCTCGTTGATCTCGATTTCGTCGAGTGGAATAACAAGAGTCTCATCGGACAGACACTTTTTCAAGTTTGAGACGTGGAAGGTTGGATGTATGTTACTAAGTTCATGCGGTAGGTTAAGCTTGTAAGCCACAGGGCCGATTCTGGCAAGAATCTCGAAAGGCCCTATGTATCTTGGATTTAGTTTCCCACGCTTTCCAAAGCGTATTAAACCCTTCCACAGTGAGACCTTCAATAAGACGTGGTCTCCTACCTGGAATTCCAAAGGTTTCCTCCTTTGGTCAGCGTAGCTTTTCTTTCGGTCTCTAGAGGCTTTCAATCGTTCACGAATCTGAACGATCTTCTCTGTCGTTTCTCGTATGATTTCCGGACCGGTGAGAGTGCTTTCAGGAACTCTTCCTCTAGCTAACTGGGTATCGCCAACTTCAGTCCAGCACAGAGGGGATCTGCACTTTCGACCATAGAGGGCTTCAAACGGAGCAGCCTTTATGCTTGTATGATAACTATTGTTGTATGAAAATTCGACAAGGGGTAAATGGATATCCCATGCCTTTCCAAAATCAATCACACAGGCTCTCAACATATCTTCTAAAGTTTGTATCGTTCTCTCACTTTGCCCGTCTGTTTGTGGGTGGTAGGCTGTACTCATGTCTAGCCTAGTCCCTAGGGAACTTTGTAGTGACTGCCAGAATCTTGAAGTGAATCTACTATCTCGATCGGAGATAATGGATATCGGAACACCATGCAGTCGCACTACTTCCCTTAAGTAAGTTCTCGTAAGCTTTTCCATTTTGTCAGTTGATATGTGCATAATTAGTTAATTATTTAATATATATATTCTTAGTTATTTTTGATTAATTATGAGAATAATATGGACAAAAGGTACTTAAAATGTTGAGAATTGTGTTTTCAGTCCAAAAGATATGCTTGGATGCAAAAAGGAGAAAAGGAGAGCGAGTGAAGATTAAAGAGTGAAAGAAGGAGATCTACTCGGCGAGTAGATCGACCCTACTCGGCGAGTGCACGACGATATGCCAGAAGATAACTACAACTGCTAATTCAAGACGGATAAGTATGGACCTACTCGGCGAGTTAATTCTGCTACTCGCCGAGTACCCCCTGTTTTGGGATATCTATAAAAGACGAATCCTTATTCCAGGAGGAGGCACTCCTGGTGATTTTTGAAGGATTAGCTGCGACTAAAAGGTTCAGAAGGCGCTAAGGAACCCTAAGCTTCAAGAGTTGGAAGAATTCAAGGAATTAGGTTAATTCTACCACTTAGACTTAGGAATTAAACATGTTTGCTTTCATAAAATTTGGTTTTATGCTTGTTTCTACTTCAACTATGAGCTAAACTCGTTTTTGTTTCTATTTGGGGAATACTAAAGAACTCCTATGGTTTAATTATTAATTCTTGTTTAATTGTCTATTGGTGATTTATTAAATTAAGTTTGTTAAAGAACCTTATGTATTAATCACTACTATTTTCTGTTAATTGGAAGGCAATTAGGTTGCATGAACATCACTTAATTGTTAACCTCATATGTCTATGTGAATGCTAAAACGTATGCTTGGAAGTAATGAGTATGAAACTAAGATTAATAAGAAAATAGGAAGATTAATGTGTGAGCTTGTTTGAGAAACCATCAACAAGAGGTTAATTGAATTAATAACTTAATTGACCATTACAAATCTTATTTAATCCAAATAATTAATCTAGGGAATTAATTAGTTTAAACACTTGATCAATGCTTAAATTAGTTAATTGTCTAAGGGTTAGGAGTAATGAACATGAACCTAACTATTATCATTGGTAACCAATAGCAATTAATCCACCTTAACTTAAATAACCATAGGAGTGAATTGGTTGAACCTAAATAGAAACATCTTTATCAAATTTGGTGAATAGTTTTTGCTTTAGTTAATTAGTTAATTTAGTTTGTTTAAGTTTCTAGTCTTGCAAAACTAGAGAAAAACCCTTTACATTTATTATTTGTTTTAGTTAAAATTAGCTATTAGTTTAATTGTCCGTTCCCTGAGTTCGATACCTTACTTATCAATCTATACCACTTAAAGACAGGTTCACTGCCTTTGTGTGCTCAAATTACTAATAAAAAGTAGGGATAAAACTAGTTGAATTTACACACATCAAGTTTTTGGCGCCGTTGCCGGGGAACGGTTGTAAATAATTAAGCTAATTCCTAATTTTTTCGATCCTTTGTGTAAGTTTACTTGCATAAAGTTTAATTACTGCAATTTAGTAACTGGTAATTAGGTTTTAGTATCTGTTTTAGTTAGGCTAAAAACATAGGTTAAAAACTTAAAAATCACTGATACTCGCCGAGTGCACTCGCACCTACTCGGCGAGTAATAGTTTAGTTAGAAATTTTTTACAATCTTTTTGTTCTTTTTACGTTTTCTTTTTTTATTAATTTCAGAACTCTCATGACCAGAGGAGCAAACACACCACTGGTACCTCCGTTTGAAGACCCCGAATCCGCATTGAAAAGAAACAAAGGGAAGGACGTGGAGAGTTCAAGCACACCAAAGAAATCACCATTGTCCAACTTGAAGACTGTTTTTGGGAAAAAGAAGAGCAGTAAATCAGGAACTTCTGGCGCTTCCTTGACAATTGAGGAACCAATTCAAGAAGATATTGGATACGAAACCGAGGAAGAAGAGGAGGCAACGTACGAACAAGAAACCGAATCGGAGGAAGAGTTAGCATTCACTATGGCTAACATTGATGAAATTCCCATGGGAGAATGGAAGAAGAGGATGCGCGACGACCATGGCCCGGGACTTGTGCAACCCGCAATTCCTGCAACTGCTACCTTCGAGCTAAAAGGTCATATCCTAGCTGCGCTCAAGGAAATACCTTTCTATGGGAAAGATCACGAAGATGCCTACAAACATTTGGATGAAGTAAATGATGTTGCTGATTACTTCAACATTCCAAATGTAACCCGCGAAACTCAACTACTTCGGATGCTTCCGGTAACCTTCAAGGGTGCTGCTAAGGACTGGCTCAAATCACTTCCCCCCGGGTCAGTCACTACATGGGTCAAAATGAAGGAAGAATTTATAGATCACTTTTGCCCACCATCCAAAATAGCCAAACTCAAGAAGGCCATTGCAAACTTTGAACAGCAAGCTGGAGAATCTTTATATGAAGCATGGGAGAGGTATAAAAGTCTGCTACGAAATTGCCCACACCATGATCTAAATAGCCAGCAAGAAGTTTCCATCTTTTATGATGGAGTCAATGTCACAACCCGGCAGTTGCTAGACTCACAAGGCCCACTTACAAAGAAGCCACCCTCGGTGATTAAAGAATTGATTGAAGAATTCTCTAAACACTCTAGAGAATACCACAACCCCAGGAATGATGCCACAAGGGGAACCGCGTACACAGCTACTGAAGATTTATCCGCAGTTATGGCCATGTTAAAAACCATGGATAGGAGAATGGACAAAATGGATCAAACTATCCATGCCATACGGGTGGGTTGCGAAAATTGCAATGGACCTCACCTCACTAGAGATTGCGATTTGAATGAGAACGGCAACAAAAAGGCACAAGTATGCTATTCGAGCGGTGACCGGTATGATGAAGACTGGCGCAAACAAAAGACGGAGTGGCTGCCTTACGAAGAGTACAAGAAGGCCAAGGAAGAGAAGTACAGACAAAAAGGGAGAGGCTTTTACCAAAAGGAGGAGCCGGTGCAAGAGAAGAAGCCGAGCTTGGAAGAAATGCTAACTAAATTTGTGGCTGCTTCCGAGAAAAGACATAGTGACCACGATGCTGCTATCCAAGAAACAAGAACAATGCTCAGGAACCAGCAAGCATCCATCCACAACATAGAAACGCAGCTTGGGCAACTTGCTCAACAACTAAACCAAAGGTCACCGGGTGAGCTTCCTAGCAAAACCGAGAACAACCCACGAGGCGCACAAGTAAATATTGTTACCACAAGAAGTGGGAAGATTATTACTCCCCTGGCCCCCATTCGAACTGAAGCGAACAAGGACTCACAGAAGGAAGGAACGGAAGTACAAGTCGAAAATCAACACTCACAATCTGAGAGTCCTACTCGCCGAGTAGGACCGATGGACTCGGCGAGTACCTCTGCTAAAACAAGTGATCAGCCACGCTTGAAACCATACCAGCCTCCAATGCCGTACCCAGCCCGAGCCAAGAAGGAGAAGCAGGAAGAGGACTATCAGAAGTTTCTTGATCATATTAAAACTCTTCAAATAAACATTCCTTTCATTGAAGCCGTCATGCAAATGCCCAAGTATGCAAAGTTCCTTAAGGAACTCCTCACTAACAGAAGAAAGATGGAGGAAGTGTAGAAAGTAGTACTTAATGAGAATTGCTCCGCCGCAATGCTAAACAAATTACCAAAGAAGAAGGGTGATCCGGGGAGCTTAAATTTGCCTTGCCAATTTGGCAACTTGGCTGCAATTCATGCCTTAGCTGATTCTGGAGCAAGTGTGAACCTTATGCCATACTCGTTCTTCAAGAAGCTGGACCTTCCGGAGCCAAGGCCAATTCGGATGGCAATTCATTTGGCAAACAAGACTGTTACTTTCCCAAGAGGCATATGTGAAGATTTGCTAGTAAAAGTAGACAAATTTGTCTTCCCAGCTGATTTCAACATTCTCGACATGGAGGCGGGTCCGCAAGTACCAATCATCCTTGGAAGGCCCTTCCTCAACACCGCTAGTGCCATCGTAGACATGAGAGATTCTAAGCTCACATTGCGAGTTGGGGACGATTCAGTGACATTCGGGGTAGACCAAGCCATGAAGTACTCAAGGAGTAGTGACGACACGGCATTCTCAATCGACATGCTTGACGAATTATTGAAAGAAGACATACCTGAAGATTCCAGCAAGTCTGCAACTTTGGAAGAAGAATTTGATCCAGAAAAGGACTTATTAGAGATTGAAAGGCTATTGGAGGAAGCAGAATATGAAGAAATAAAGAACCAAGCTGAACGCCCTACTCGCCGAGTAGACCCGATCTACTCGCCGAGTACAACTGAAGGAAAGCAAGAAGTCGCGAATGCCGCCACCAACTCGCTGAGTACCAAACCTGCACTCGGCGAGTCCGTTACTATGCACAATAAATTGGAGCTCAAAACACTACCTGACCATCTGGAGTATGCCTTCCTGGAAGAAGGAAATCAGAAGCCAGTGATTATAGCCTCGGATCTATCCAAGACGGAAAAGGAGGAACTTGTACGGGTGTTGAAGAAAAGGAAAAGAGCCATCGCATGGAGCATCTCCGACATCAAGGGAATAAGCCCGTCCTACTGCTCTCACAAGATCAACTTAGAAGAAGGAGCAAGGCCGGTGGTGCAACATCAAAGAAGATTAAACCCGAACATGCAAGAAGTAGTCAAGAAGGAGGTGGTCAAGCTTTTGGATGCGGGAATCATCTACTCCATCTCCGATAGCCCATGGGTGAGTCCGGTCCAAGTGGTGCCCAAGAAAGGAGGAATGACGGTCATTACCAACGAAAAGAACGAGTTAATTCCAACGCGAACGGTAACCGGTTGGCGAGTGTGCATCGATTATCGAAAGCTAAACGATGCCACTCGCAAAGACCATTTTCCCCTTCCTTTCATAGATCAAATGTTAGAGAGACTATCGGGCCATAGCTACTATTGCTTCTTAGATGGGTTTTCAGGGTATTTCCAAATACCCATAGACCCAATGGACCAAGAAAAGACCACCTTTACATGCCCCAGTGGGACCTTCGCCTATAGACGCATGCCATTTGGACTATGCAATGCACCTGCGACATTTCAAAGGTGCATGACCGCCATATTCCATGATATGGTAGAAAAATTCATGGAGGTCTTTATGGATGACTTTTCGGTATTTGGATCTTCTTTCAATGACTGCCTCACAAATCTTGACTCGATGCTTGCTAGATGTGAGAAAACCGACTTGGTCCTAAATTGGGAAAAGTGTCACTTCATGGTCAAGGAGGGTATAGTTTTGGGACATAAAGTCTCTAAAAAGGGAATTGAGGTGGATCGGGCAAAGATAGACACCATTGCCAAATTACCCCCACCAACTAATGTAAAGGGCATTAGAAGTTTTTTGGGACACGCAGGTTTTTACCGGCGTTTTATAAAAGACTTTTCCAAAATCACGAAACCTGTAACACAATTATTACTAAAAGATGCACCCTTTAATTTTACTAAAGAGTGTTTAGAGGCATTTAACTTTCTAAAGGAAAAATTAACTAATGCCCCGATCATTATAGCACCAAATTGGAACTTACCCTTCGAGATCATGTGTGATGCTAGTGACTATGCACTAGGAGCGGTCCTTGGACAAAGGGTTGATAAGCACTTTCAACCCATTTATTATGCAAGCAAGACCTTAAATCCTGCCCAAGAGAATTATACTACTACTGAAAAAGAACTGTTAGCCGTAGTTTACGCTTTTGACAAGTTTCGCCCTTACTTGGTGTTATCTAAAACCACTGTTTTTACTGACCACTCGGCTATCAAGTATTTGTTTTCCAAACAGGATGCCAAGCCAAGACTAATACGATGGGTGCTGCTTCTTCAAGAATTCGATATAGAGATACGAGATAAGAAAGGGATGGAGAACGTAGCGGCCGATCATTTATCTAGGCTCGAGAACCCGGCGTTGCAAGAAGATAAAGAGGGAGAAGACTTTCCGGATGAATACATTATGGTGTCCGTGGGAGAGGAGCCATGGTTCGCAGACATAGCTAACTATTTAGCTACCAATTACGTCCCGAAGGATTATAGTAGTCAGCAAAAGAAGAAATTCTTTGCGGAAATCAAATATTACTTTTGGGACGATCCATACCTCTTTCGAAGCTGTGCGGATGGAATTATACGAAGATGTGTGTTCGGAAAGGAGAGTCGACGAATACTAGAACATTGCCATAGCGGGCCCATGGGAGGACATCATGGAGCACACTATACCGCGAAGAAGATCTTTGACATTGGGTTCTATTGGCCCACGATCTTCAAAGATGCAGCCCAATATGTCAAAGAATGCGATGCTTGTCAAAGGGTGGGAAACATTTCATCCCGTAATGAAATGCCACAACATAGCATTCAAGTGTGTGAGGTGTTCGACGTATGGGGCATTGACTTCATGAGACCATTTCCCACATCCAAAGGAAACAAGTACATCCTAGTGGCGGTAGATTATGTTTCGAAATGGGCGGAAGCGCAGGCTTTACCTACAAATGACGGACGGGTAGTGGTACGATTCTTAAAAAAACTATTCTCCCGGTTTGGTGTTCCGAAGGCCCTAATTAGTGACCGTGGCACACACTTTGCCAATGATCAATTGGACAAGGTGCTCAAGAAATATGGGGTGACCCATAAGTTCTCCACATCATACCACCCACAAACGAGTGGACAAACGGAAGTGACCAATCGAGCCTTGAAGCGTATCTTAGAGAAGTCGGTGGGAAGCAACCGCAAGGAATGGTCGGATAAATTGGATGACGCGTTATGGGCATTTCGTACCGCTTTCAAAACACCTATTGGTACTACACCATATAGGCTAGTTTATGGAAAGCAATGCCATTTACCGGTTGAAATCGAGCACAAGGCATATTGGGCGCTAAAGAGGTGCAACTTTGACATGGGAGAATTGAAGACCAACCGTCTAATGCAAATGAATGACCTTGAAGAACTCCGAAATGAGGCTTATTCTAGTTCGTGGCTCTATAAAGAAAAAACCAAGAGATGGCATGACCAACGAATCAAAAGCAAAGACATCCATGAAGGCCAAAAAGTACTACTCTTCAATTCCCGATTAAAACTTTTCTCGGGCAAACTCAAATCAAGGTGGGATGGTCCCTTTTTGGTCAAGACGGTGTTTCCTCACGGGGCTATAGAATTGATCTCAAAAGATGGCACACCATTTAAAGTCAATGGCCATAGAGTAAAGAAATATGAAGAAGGAGTCCCCCGAAATGAAGGATTGGAGGAGCTGCTGCTGTGCGGAATCGCAAACACGTAGAAGGGGCGGAGTCTAGCTAATGACTCCATCAAAAGAAGCGCTTCTCGGGAGGCAACCCGAGTTTCACGTTTGCATTTTCTTTCCTTTTCTTTATTTTTCATATTGTTTTTTTTTTCATTCTTCTTCATTTATTCTACTTCTCTAAGTGCTTGAGGACAAGCTCTACTGGAAGTGTGGGGTGGAAAGGCTAAAATTGGCAACTTTACAAAATTTTTTCAACCTGAGACATATACTCGGCGAGTATATCGATTATACTCGGCGAGTAAATGTTCGCTTACAGCCAAATGTCCATAACACGCGTATCTACTCGGCGAGTAGCCGGTTTAAACTCAGTAAATTAAAACCTGTAAAAATTACTATTATTCAACATTTCATCTCCACACTCGCCGAGCATCTTCCCTCAACCACCTCTCAAGGGTTCTTCAAGATCTATTCAATTTTCTTCCTCTTTCTCTTCATTCAAGCAACAAGGTGACATCTTTACCCTTTAAATTTATGAAAGGTCCAATCTTTATCACATATCTCCCCATATTTGGTATAATTTCGGATTTGGGGAGTTTTCCCAAAATTTTAGGGCTTTGATTTACTCATGGATTAGAGGTTATTTGGAGTAATTTCTTCAAGATCTATGGTCAGATACACAATTACAACAAACCCCTATGAAAAAAATTGGACTATTACACAGATTACACAGATCCGATTCGATCTGTCCGAGTGTTAATACTACTCGGCGAGTATATCCGTGTACTCGGCGAGTAGGTCCCAAAAAGATGAAAATTTTCCTGTTCTTAATTATGGGGTGTTGTTTGTTGCTGTTTTTTGTATGTTTATGCAGATAGCATGGCAAGGAGAGGACAGTCATCACGTGGAGGAGGCCATGGTGATATGCCATGGTTAGCCTTTCAACAAATCACCTCCAAATCCTCCAAAACTAGAGCCCTAAACAGGTTGGAAGCGCTGCGACAGAAAGAAATTCACTTGCCCACTGCAGTGGATTGGGGATGGATGGGTAATGTCGGCTTGGAAGAGGAACTTACTCCATATTTGGTGAAAGATTGTAACTTGGGTTATGCCAACATCACTTGTGATGGTTGGTTGCAATTGTTTAAAATCCAGGAGCCAGTCTACGCGGAGTTGTGTTGGGAATTCTTTGCTACCATTTCATTCCGAGGTGGTAGTGAACATTGCAACCCAAACACGATTTCGTTTTCTTTGGGAGGAGAGCTGCGACAATGCATCATGGTCGAGTTCTCTTGGCGGTTGGGCATCTACGATCAAGACATGTCGATGACAGATTACTCTGAAGCCTTCTTGGAGAATACTCACAAAGAACTTCCCGAGGGGGTGGTGGCGTCGACATGGTGGAGTACAATTGCTAACCGGGTCTATATACCTTCCACTGCTCAAGAAGGGCATATCCGTTCTCCAATCCATCGACTCATTCACCGATTCGTTGCAAGCACGATCAACATGCGAAAGGATGGGGATAAAGTTCCCACCCTTGATATCTTTTATATGTGGAGTATCATCACCCCCGATGTCTTCTGCAACCTCCCATATTGCATTGCTAAATTTCTTGCGGAGGGAGCGGTTAAGGAAAAAATCAACTCGAAGATCAATGGGGGTATGTTCATTACTCGGCTGGCGCGATCATTTGGGATCTTGGAATTACCGCAAGCTCAAATGCTAACGATTATCCACCCTCCTCCGTTCAACACTGCACTTTATAGGAGGGCTCGGATAGTGGAAAAATTTGGTGATTCTTTTACTATCCCGAATGAGGACAAGCCGGCGGTCCCTGAGGAGCCGGGAAGGCGGGTTAGGCCGAGAAACGAGCGGGTACGAGAAGACCCACCGGTGATTCCGGTGGAGGATAACGAGGGGTGGAATCAAGTGGAGTATCGACGATACTTGGATGATATAGGGCGAGGGGTTAATTACACCAATCAATCCTTCGACTATCTTTTCCAACAAATGCATATTGCCCCGCGACCGGGACCCGGCTCTCCTTACATCATGGATTGGGACGAAAGGATGCAAAGAAGGGGTGGAGAAGGAGGTAGTGGAGCTGGAGGAGCAAGGATGGACGAGGAAGAATGAAGATTTTATTTGCTTTTGTTTTGTTTGATTATGATGTTTGTTTTAAGACAATTGTGGACATGTTGAACTTGGCTATGTGGTTTGAATATTAGTGTTACTTTTAGTTTTCTTTTCAGGTATTGAAGCTAGGAAGCATGCTATTTAGGAATGGTCAAGAGAGGAATGAGAGTCTTTATGAGTGCTTGTGGAGTCTTGTTCCTAGGATCGAGTCCGTACGAATCAAGAGTTTATTAAAGTGTTGCTGTTTAAGAGGTTTACTGGAGAGTGCATTTATATCAACACTAGAGTAAAGAGAGACAGCGGTTAAAAAATTCTGGAAATACACGATATACTCGCCGAGTGCACTAATACTACTCGGCGAGTAAATCTGCTTCTACCCGAAATACGTTGCCAGTCAACTTCTACTCGCCGAGTTTAATCGCCTACTCGCCGAGTAGCCTGCTGCGAGAGGAATTTATGATTTGTTCTGGCTAGTTTTTATGCGCCATTCATACATTCTTTATGAGTTACTACTGAAGATTGTGCAACAACCCTTTTTCCTTGGAGTTTTCGAGCTATCAACCACACGAGACGTATGACACCCGTGTCATGGATGAGCTGTTTCCATGGTTAAAGTCACTAGAAGAAGAAGTTGAAGAAGAGAGTGTCAACCTAGCGACTGCTACCCCAGGGGAGTTTGTTCCAACTTTCTCCCTATTTGCATTTTTAGTTGTTATAATATGCAATGAGGGCATTGCATAAAATAAGTGTGGGGTAGGGGGTTAGTCACGTCTTAGAACACTTAGAATGTTAATTTAGGCTAATTTTTTAAAAGAAAATTTGTATATCAAAAATGCTTAGGTCTTAAATTAGAAAATTTTGGTAAAAATTAGGATTCCATATTAGAATTGTGTTAATAATTGCATGAGAACCCAAATGTTTAGTTGAGCCTATACACGTTCTAGTGCATTTGTGGCTTCCTTATTTCAGTGAAATCATGAGACAAAAACACGACCTTGCTCAGCCTGAGGGATGCAATATGTTTAGCAGCCTAAACCTGAAATGTATCCAGGAAAATTGTTATCATTAGCCAATAAAGGTTGAGATTGAGCGCCCCTGCTTAAGCATGTAGGGTTTTGAGTGAAAAAAAAATTAGTTACATGTTAAAAAAAAAGAGAGAATTACAAGAAAAGTTGAAGAATTTTTGGAGCATCAAAGTAAAATTATGAAGATCAAAAGATCAAAATTCCAAGAAATCAAAAAAAAAAAAAAAAAAAAAAAGTTGAAGATGCCAAAAGATCAAATTATCAAGGAAGTGAAGATTTCAAAAGAATTCCATAGTGGTATCAAAAAGTTGTAATTCTAGATTATGTATGCTTGGCTTGCTCAATTAAAAATACCTTGAGGGTAAAGAGGTTTTCTGCGGATGGATTCGGAGGGTTGCATAAAATGAGCATAGTTCGGGGTGAGTGGGCGAATGTTTATGAGGATTGTGAGTATTTGAAGTATGGGGGGTTTTTAGGAATTTTAGACACAAATACATGCGTTGCGGTCTTGGCATAATGGCTGGGTTGGATTGGAGTTATTAATGTGATTTTAATATGTTTAAAATTTAGTTTTGCTTGGGGGCAAGCAAAAGTCAAGTGTGGGGTATTTTGATATGTGCATAATTAGTTAATTATTTAATATATATTCTTAGTTATTTTTGATTAATTATGAGAATAATGTGGACAAAAGGTACTTAAAATGTTGAGAATTGTGTTTTCAGTCTAAAAGATATGCTTGGATGCAAAAAGGAGAAAAGGAGAGCGAGTGAAGATTAAAGAGTGAAAGAAGGAGATCTACTCGGCGAGTAGATCGACCCTACTCGGCGAGTGCACGACGATATGCCAGAAGATAACTACAACTGCTAATTCAAGACGGATAAGTATGGACCTACTCGACGAGTTAATTCTGCTACTCGCCGAGTACCCCCTGTTTTGGGATATCTATAAAAGACGAATCCTTATTCCAGGAGGAGGCACTCCTGGCGATTTTTGAAGGATTAGCTGCGACTAAAAGGTTCAGACGGCGCTAAGGAACCCTAAGCTTCAAGAGTTGGAAGAATTCAAGCAATTAGGTTAATTCTACCACTTAGACTTAGGAATTAAACATGTTTGCTTTCATAAACTTTGTTTTTATGCTTGTTTCTACTGCAACTATGAGCTAAACTCGTTTTTGTTTCTATTTGGGGAATACCAAAGAACTCCTATGGTTTAATTATTAATTCTTGTTTAATTGTCTATTGGTGATTTATTAAATTAAGTTTGTTAAAGAACCTTATGTATTAATCACTACTATTTTCTGTTAATTGGAAGGCAATTAGGTTGCATGAACATCACTTAATTGTTAACCTCATATGTCTATGTGAATGCTAAAACGTATGCTTGGAAGTAATGAGTATGAAACTAAGATTAATAAGAAAATAGGAAGATTAATGTGTGAGCTTGTTTGAGAAACCATCAACAAGAGGTTAATTGAATTAATAACTTAATTGACCATTACAAATCTTATTTAATCCAAATAATTAATCTAGGGAATTAATTAGTTTAAACACTTGATCAATGCTTAAATTAGTTAATTGTCTAAGGGTTAGGAGTAATGAACATGAACCTAACTATTATCATTGGTAACCAATAGCAATTAATCCACCTTAACTTAAATAACCATAGGAGTGAATTGGTTGAACCTAAATAGAAACATCTTTATCAAATTTGGTGAATAGTTTTTGCTTTAGTTAATTAGTTAATTTAGTTTGTTTAAGTTTCTAGTCTTGCAAAACTAGAGAAAAACCCTTTACTTTTATTATTTGTTTTAGTTAAAATTAGCTATTAGTTTAATTGTCCGTTCCCTGAGTTCGATACCTTACTTATCAATCTATACCACTTAAAGACAGGTTCACTGCCTTTGTGTGCTCAAATTACTAATAAAAAGTAGGGATAAAACTAGTTGAATTTACACACATCATCAGTCTCCTTGATGGGTAGGAAATGCGCGGATTTGGTCAATCTGTCGACGATGACCCATATGGTATCGAGTCTACTTGTCGTCTTGGGTAACTTGGTTATGAAGTCCATAGTAATCCGCTCCCATTTCCATTCTGGTATTTCTGGTTGTTGTAGTAATCCTGACGGTTTCTGATACTCGACCTTAACCTTAGCGCAAGTAAGGCATTTACTTACGAAGGTAGCAATTTCTGCTTTCATGTTAGGCCACCAGTACAGTTTCTTAAGATCCAGATACATTTTATCTGAACCTGGGTGAACGGAATATCTTGAGTTGTGTGCTTCGGTCATGACTACGTCTCTGAAACCACCATGTTTCGGGGTCCAGATTCGGTCCATGAGATAGTAGGCTCCGCCACCCTTGACTTCTAGATTCTTTTCCATTCCTCGCAGGGATTCACCCGCCACATTTTCAGGTTGCAAAGCTTCCATTTGTGCCTCCTTAAGTTGTGTGGATAAGTGGGAATGGATAGTCATAGTCAGAGATCTCACCCTCAGGCCAGTGTATTCCTTTCGACTGAGGGCGTCAGCTACCACGTTGGCTTTGCCAAGATGATAACGAATTTCACACTCGTAGTCATTTAGTAACTAAACCCATCGTCGTTGTCGCATGTTGAGTTCCTTCTGATCGAAAATGTGTTGAAGGCTCTTGTGATCGGTGAAAATAGTACTCTTTGTTTCGTATAAGTAGTACCTCCAGATCTTCAGAGCAAATACCACTGCTCCTAACTCAAGATCGTGTGTCGTATAGTTCACTTCGTGTGTCTTAAGCTGTTGGGAGGCATAAGCAATAACCTTCCCTCTCTGCATAAGAACAGAACCAAGTCCTTGATTTGACGCATCATAATACATTACGAAGTCTTCTATCCCTTCGGGGAGGGATAGTATCGGTGCGGTGCACAAGGCCTGTTTTAGCGTCTGGAATGCCTTCTCTTGTTTCGCTTCCCAGTCAAAGGTCATGCCTTTCTGGGTTATTGTAGTGAGAGGTTTCGCAATGCTAGAGAAGTTCTTTATGAATCTGCGATAGTAGCCAGCGAGACCTAGAAATTGACGAATTTCTGTAGGTGTCTTTGGTGCCGACCAGTTCTCAATGGCCTTAATTTTGGAGGGGTCCACGTGTATCCCTTTCTCGCTAACAACGTGGCCTAAAAATTCGACTCTTCGAATCCAAAATTCGCATTTAGAGAACTTCGCATAGAGTTTCTCCGTTCGCAGTGTTTCTAGGACTTTTCGTAGGTGCTGACTATGCTCTTCCTTACTTCGGGAGTAGATAAGTATATCATCAATAAAGACGATGACGAACTGATCCAAGTAAGGACGGCACACACTATTCATTAGGTCCATAAATACTGCTGGTGCATTGGTTAATCCGAACGGCACCACTACAAATTCGTAGTGTCCATAACGAGTTCGGAAAGCTGTCTTTGGAATATCCCCCTCTAGAACTCGTAATTGGTGATATCCGGATCGTAGGTCTATCTTTGAGAAGTAGTTTGCTCCTTGTAGTTGATCGAATAGGTCGTCAATACGGGGTAGAGGATAACGGTTCTTGACAGTAAGTTTGTTCAGCTCTCTGTAGTCGATGCACATACGGAACGATCCGTCTTTCTTCTTTACAAACAAGACCGGTGCTCCCCATGGTGAGAAACTTAGTCTTATGAATCCTTTTTGAAGGAGTTCATTAAGTTGACTGGAAAGTTCCTGCATCTCTGCTGGTGCGAGACGATAAGGCGACTTCGCTACTGGGGTAGCCCTTGGAACTAAGTCGATTCTGAATTCGACTTGGCGTTGAGGTGGTTATCCTGGTAGTTCTCCTGGGAAGATATCGGGAAAGTTGCGTACTACTGAAATGTTCTTCATGTCCTTCAGTTCTTGACTTGTATCAATGATGTGTGCTAGGAATGCTCGACAATCCTTCCGCAAGCACTTTCGAGCTTGGATGCACGAAATGATGTGAAGGTTTGTACTTGATTTGTCGTCATAGATAACTAAAGTTTCGTTGTTAGGGAGATTAAGACGGATTGCTTTCTCAAAGCACATGATGTCGGCTCGAAGAAGACTCAACCAATCCATGCCGACTATGACGTCGAAACTTTTAATTTGGACCGGCATGAGATTGATTGGAAAAGAATGGCCGTCTAAAGTTAACGTACAACCCATGTATATGCAGTTAGTGTTTTCGGTTTTTCCATTGGCCATCTCTACAGTGAATGATTTTTCTAACGTGCTAGGTTTAGGTTTAAGTAAGTGAATAAAGTTTTGACTCACGAAGCTTCTCTCCGCTCCACTATCGAATAATATGCATGCATATGAATTATCGAGAAGGAATGTACCAGCAACTATAGTTGGGTCAGCTACTGCTTCGTCGTGGCCTATAGTCAAAACTCGTCCCACACCGCCGGTGCCTGCTGCCTTAGGGCAGTTCCTCCTGTAGTGGCCCACCTCGCCACAACCGTAGCAAGTTTGGCCTACACCCGCGCTAGGGACTTGAGTGATCGGCTTTGCGGGATCCTTGCAGAAACGGGCTGTGTGTCCCTTTCTGTTGCAGTTGGCGCACTGCATTTCCCGACAAGGTCTATGGTGGTGATAAGTGCATTTGGTGCATTTTGGAAGGTTACCTACATAAGGCTTTGTTGGGTAGGTATTTGTAGGAGCTGTAGTAGGTACAGTGGCAGCATTCACTGAAACCAGTTGCTTCTTTGCGGGCTCTTGGGAAGACCCACCCTTCCCTTTATTCCATACCCTCTTCTAGCTATTGTTGTTGTTGGTTCCTTTCTGTGGTACTGGTGCAGAAGTGGTTGAGTTCTGATGACCTCCGTAATCAATCAGAGATTATGCCAGTTCCTTAGCACTTTCAAAGGTGTTAGGTTTGGAAGCTAACACGCTTGATCGCATTTGGGGCGTCAGTCCCCAGATGTATCTCTCTATCTTCTTGCTCTCGGGAGCAATCATATCTGGACAAAGGATTGCCAGCTCGCAGAATCTGTTGGTATAAGTAGCAACCATTCCGAGTGTCCATAGTTTGTGTTCGAGCTTTTGAATCTCTCCCTGTGGGCAGAATTCTCTCATCATCATGGCTTTTAGGCTCTCCCAGGTTATGGAGTTTGCCACTATTAGGGTAGGTACTTTAACGTGGCCATTCCACCAAGTTAAAGCTTTATCAATAAGGGTGAAAGTTGCAAATTTGACTTTGCTGTGCTCGAGACAGGAGCAGATTTCAAAGACTGCCTCCGTCCTTTCAATCCACTGCCTCAGGGCCATCACACCACCAGTTCCATAAAACATCCGGGGCTTGGCATTAGTGAAGTCCTTATAGGTACATTCTCGGGGTGGTCCATGACTCTCGCCATGGTTGGATGGGTGTGTGCCAGATCCCGAGTCATTAGTACTCGAGTTATTGATCTGTGACATGGCAACTGCTACCGCTGCAGTGACTGCTGCTTGGAACATAACTGCATCAAATTGAGGTGGTGGAGGTGGTGGTGGTACAGGTGTTTCCTCACCGTTGTTTCGCCTTGGGTTCCTACGCGGAGGCATCCTTCAACTATAGGTTGAAAAGGTAAAGATAAGAATTCCATAGAATAGAAAATGTATGTGTCTCATGAACTAAATCGCTATAGTTCAACAACAGATGATAGTATGAGTCTTAAAATATAAGAATGAAAGTTATTTGTAAGACTGAAAGTATGAAACAAGTATTTGTTTTCTCAAAGACTTTTGAAGGTTTGAACAAAATGCTTAACGTAGTAATAATAGTGTCACTTATATTAATATAAAAGTTGTTACAACGATCATGAAAATTTGACCCCTAAAAGGGTCTCCGATTACAAAGTTCGAGAAATTTAAAGACTTTTAGCCGAGGTCCTAAGCTATAACAAAATTTGAGTCTTTGACAAACACTACTTGCGACGCAGGTTGCGCTTGTAGCTTGACTCCGCATCTGATTGCTTCGACTCCATTAGACGCCTATCAAAAGCGGCTTGTTGTTCCCTCGGTTCAACGAGGGCTGCAATCATTTGTGCTTGGAATGCCTCGGTTTGGAGTTGAGCATTGTCTTTTATCTTGTCCAGCCTGCAGATGTCAGAAGTGTGAACCTGCAATTCAACATTGACATCCCGGAGTCGGCTAGCTTGAACTTCGAACTGATAGGACTGATTGGCTAGCTTACCCACCATTACCGGGAGTGCTCGATCAGCCGAACCTCCGCCGCGAACATCATAGAAGTCCCGGCACATGCCGTAGGGAGGGCGTAGGTTTTGCTGTTGGCTCCAACGGTGGAGGTGACTTCCCCAGACGGGAGTCGGTCCTTGAAAGTTCCTTACGAAGACGGGAGATTGAATGGGTGGTGGGTCGATCACTTCCAGCTCTGAGTCGGTACCGGAGTCATCACCCACTTCTATGGGTTCCTCGTCCTCTTTGGGATCATCTTCGATCCATCCTCCGTTGCCTTGGTTGGGAAAGTAGGGGTTGCCAGGGTGGTGAAATCCAGCCATTTGACTGTACAAGAAATAGGGTTATAAGAATTGAATAAAGTTGAAACATGCAAAACATGTAAGTTAAACTAGTTTAGGTAGCAAATACTCCTATAGTATTTAAATTCTTGTGTTTGATTCTTGTAATGGTTTGGTAAGTTTTGACTTGTTGCTTACTACGATCATTCCTCGATATACGTTGGTCCAATCTCGGGCAAATATAGTTGATCACGGTATATTTGTCCAAAATCCGATTACATATATCGAGTCTTAATCGTAGTGTCAACTTGTCTAAATACTTGTTGTATAGTTAGATATCATGAAAATAATTTGTTGTATGCATGTAATTGTACTTAAATGAACTATCAATTTAAGTTAAACGGAACGCTGCTTAAGCGTAAAAAGAAAAATGTTTTGTCAGAGAGTATTAGTCCCTTAAGCATTTATAGTTTGTATATCTTATGTGGTTTGATATACTTAGTTCACTATAAACATTGCTCTGATACCAATCTGTCACACCCCCAAACCTGAACGGCGGAAACGTTCGGGGGCGGATGACTTCATGTGGTAACGTAACAAATGAATACATAGTAAAGAAAAGCAATACAACCATCATATATATAATTGAAAGTTTACATTTGTCAAAAGTTACATGTTCAAAACCAATTACAATATGATGTCAAAAATATGAGATTAAACTGGCGCCGCAGCATCCCTTCTTCAAAAGCATATTAGTACCTGAAATTACTGAATCCCTGGGACATACAAGTAATTTTGAAAGAGTAGATCAGCATTTAAGCTGGTGAGTTTCATAAGTATTTAAGTGACAATGTTTGTATAAAATGAAATGTTTTGTTTTTGTTTGTTTGTGTTTAGAAAATCCTATATTCACCCAAGACCAATGTTTGTTTCTAAAATGTATGCAAGTGTAAACTAACCAATGTGTTTGAAAACCTTGTAAATCAATGCATTTTTAATACCCCATGTGAGTTTTATAACCATACTATTGACTCGGAATGCCTATACACAACGTTCTTCAGGCGTTGGAATGTTATGACGTTTGTCACCCCAAACGGTGGACTGTAGCTAACAGTCAGGGCGTCGGTTGTCAAGCCCGCATAGATCTATACACAAACACCATGCTCCCCCTCCAAGGGATTCTGGTATATAATACAGGACTTGAAATGTGTACTCGAACGTACGTAAAGTTAGCGTCTCACAAAACCGTGGTATAAAAACAGATCTACTTGTTAAAATGTTTCATTTGTTTCTTGTATACGAAAGTGACTTCTTGAAGTTCATGTTTCTAGTACGAAGGAGTTAGAAATTTTTTTCGTAAAACTATACCTATTATAGTTTTCTAAAAGTGTGTCTTGTTTGTTTAGAAATACCTAGAAAAGAAATCATTTGTTATGAAAGCATAGATTTTTGTAGAGCCTAAGATAGACAAGTATACATAAAATCTAAGAAAAGTTTAGTTTATACATGCAATACAACAATTTATATTTCAAAAGATGGAATATAACATATTTTATATATATAAAAGTTGCCTATATAGTTTATAAATCACATGCGATTTGGATATATAAAAGCACATAAAATAATTGTTTATGTAACACACGATAATACTTGTGTGTTTACTTGTATTCCCCCCTTGAGAGCATATAAAAGCATTTAGAGTATTTAAAAAGGTTGATTAAGGGGTATGAAACTCACTTGAAAGTTTGAAGATAGCGAGATGGAAAACCGGGCAGAGTTTTGTCTCGGGAAACGGATTTTCCTCGGGATTCTCGGGAATCTCGGGAGTAAAATCGACCCTCGGGACTTGAGCAAAAAGACTAGAGCTTCAGGGTAGTGCGGGCACGGAAAACGAGGCAAGATCATGAGAGAAAGGAGAGAAATGAGCAAGTTTTTCGGAAGCCCTCGCATTCTATTTATAGGGATGCTGAACCGCCTCGGTACGCGGGGCGTACGCTCGTATGCAGCGCGTACGCGTACGTCACGCATGAGCGAGTCCTCGACTGCCTCGGCTTCGGATGGGACGGATCGGATGGGGCGGGTCGGATGGGACGCGTCGGTAGCTTCGCATAGGGGCGACGTGGACGGACCGAGACCAAGGCCCTCGGGTACACAGGGCGTATGGGGTTACGCGGCGCGTACCTCGGATGAGGACGGTGACTCTTCTTTGGATAATACTAGAATTTTGAATTAAATAAATATATAATTTATTTAATAAACTTCAAAAAATCATATCTTCTTCATACGAACTTTGTTTTCGATGGTCTTTATATCCACGCGTAGGTGAGACTACGCTTTACAACTTTCATTTAGGTTCCGTTGGCAAATTCCAAAGTTATTTTTATTATTTACTTATTAAAATGACGTGATTAAGGAAATTCTTTAAAAATTCATAACTTCTTTATCTGACGTCGGTTTTTGCCAGACTTTTTACCGCTGAATTACCATTGTCGAGACCTTCGATTCTCGTTTAGGTCATTTCGGCCAAAAGTCACTCGATCTCTGATTCGAGTTTTTAGTTGTCTGCTGCTAAGCTGAACTTGGAAAAATCATAACTTCAATATACGAAGTCGGATTTGGCATTCTTTTTACGTACGATCATGGTTTAATGACATTTAAACATAGAAGAATTTAAATAGAAACTTTTTGGACATTTTATTATCAAAGTTAATTTTATTAACTCAAAAGTGGTTACAATACTTGACCTTTTAGGTCATTACAAAGAGTTGAAATATCGGGTTGTCACAGCCTCCCTGAAGCGCTTGTTTTTAAGGAGTCATTAGCTGGACTCCTTCCTACTTTAAGTTTCTATAGTTCCTCCCAGAAGCAGCCCTTCTTCAAGACCTTCATCTCTTGGAATTCCTTTTTCATATCTCTTTACTCTATGACCATTAACCTTGAAAGGAGTTCCGTCTCTCGATATAAGCTCAATAGCTCAATGTGGAAAAACTTGCTTCACTATAAATGGACCATCCCATCATGTCTTTAGCTTGCCTGGGAAAAGTTTAAACCTTGAATTGAAGAGTAACACCTTTTGTCCTTCATGAAAGTCCTTATTACCCTTTAATCTTTTTTCATGCCAATTCTTTATCTTTTCTTTGTATATCAAGGAACTAGTGTAGGCCTTATTTCTAAGCTCTTCAAGGGCATTCATTTGCATCAACCGGTTGGTTCGAAGTTCAGCCAAATCAAAATTACACATCTTTAAAGCACAAAAAGCTTTATGCTCAATTTCAACCGGTAAATGTCAATTTTTTCCATATACTAACCTATATGGTATAGTACCAATAGGTGTTTTAAAAGATGTTCAAAAGGCCCAAAGTGCTGTTGGATTAGTGTCTAAGTCCATAACTATTTTGGTATGTACTTGACACGATGGTGCATGGTCCTTTTGGGTTGCCTTCACCAAAGCAACTTGATAGGATGAATTATGGAGAGAAAGGATTAAATATGATTTATTAATATATTATGGGAATAATATATTAAAGGAGAAATCATATTGTTTAATTAATATTAGTCAAGAATTAATAAGAATTAAGTTTGTGACTAAAAGAGATTAATTAAACTTAAGGGATTAGAATTGTAATTATAAGATAATTGCAATTGGGCTATGGATTGCCTTATATTATAAGGTTGGAAGAATTCTATGGGGAAACCCATTAGAAATCATCCAAGACCTTTAAGGAAAGGAGTCCATGGGTTGCTTAGGGCTTAAGCATCCAAATTAGGGTTTCCTTGTTAGATAACCCTAATAGCCTCACTATTTAAAGAGCCCTTATGCCTAAAAAACGTAGACAAGCTTCCTTCTAGGGTTTCCGCACGTTTTGGGCAGCCTCCTTCTCTTCTCCTATTCATCCTCTTGCTCTTGGTGTTTGTGAACCATTAGAGAAGTGACATATGTGACTCTAAGCTTTCTAAAGTCATTATAAGGAGGATTTGAGATTGTTATTGCAACATAACAATCAAGGTATGATCTAAACCCTTATTATATGTTATATTGATTATCATATGCTAGATCTAGGGTTTATAGTCTTGGATAAATTGCATGTACAATAGAGAAACCTAGATCCAAGCATTAGGGTTTGTATGAGCACATAGGATGTTCTTATGATTAAAACCCATTAGTGGTATCAGAGCCTAGATTGGTTTCTATTGTATTGATGCATTATGTAGCTGAAAATCGAAATCTGGCTTACTGTTCGACCTGACTCGGCAAGTCACTACTTGGACTCATTGAGTCAGCCCTACTCGGTGAGTTCCAGAGTGTGACTTGGCGAGTCGGAGCGTCAGACAGAGGAAATTTTGGATTTTGTTGCTATTTTGATTAAGGATAATTACCATATTCATTTTAAACCTATAAAATACGAATTTTATTGTTTCTTAAAGAATATCCTTGCCAAAACATAAGATAATTACCAATTGATTAGATAATAACTTCCTTATATGATTAAAGTTGATTATTTGTATTAATTGGGTAACTTATTTTGTAAGAAATTGAAATTAGGTTAAATATAGATAATGGTGAAATTAATTGTTTAATTTATATTATTTGTTATTTGATCCTTGTGTTGTGAAAAGTTTCAATTTTCCCCTTTAGGTTTTATAGTTTAAATATGAACTCAAAGGTTTAGTTTTGAAATTTAAATAGTTGAAACCCTAATGTTTTGAAAAGGTTTCAAAACTTGCCCTCAAGTTTTGGAATTTAAATTTTGATTAAAAGTTTAATGTATATTTAAAGTCTAAACCTAAATGTTTTGAAATGTTTAAAAACTTACCCTCAAGTTTTGGAATTTAAAAGTTGATTAAAAGGTTTAATTTAGGAATGTTAAATTCTAAAACCCTAGTATTGTTTTGAAAAGTTGAAATCACACCCTTATGGTTTTATTAATTAATTAAGGTGTATAATTAAAAGAGGTTTAACAAATCCATAAAAGTTTTGGTTTACATTTAATTGAATTAAAAGTATAATCGTTAAATTTGACCACCTAGTATTTTAAAAGTGTAAGATACACCCTATACTATATATAACATTAAAAGTCTAACGTTATATATATATATGTATATATATATATATATATATATATATATATATATATATATATATATATATATATATATATATATATATGACTAAAAGTCAGTCTTACCGTTAGTAAGCCTCATTCACGAAGCTGGTCTATAAGGAGTGTTTAAGGAAATTGCCTATAAAATGGCGATTGAATGGGTATCCACTCTTACCCACCGCACTCTTGACTAGTGGAGGGTCGTTAGCCAAACGGGTAGGATAGGACAAAACCTTCCATTATAAGTATAATGAAGTACAAAAGTAACTAAATGTTTTACAAATTCCCAATCTTAGTTACTTATGCAAAAGTGAATTGATGCAATTCCATGAAATTACACTTTGTGCCCTTGCGAAGACGTTAGTGGAGCGTGTGTGGTTTACCGGCACACTAAATGGTTCTAAGCAAAGGTAGCAAAGGGTGACTCAATGTTTGTCATAGTTCGGTGGAGCGTGTGTGGTTTACCGGCACATCGAATAGGTGATTGTAACATGTGAGGGCACCATGTAAGTTTGCATGGTTATTCACACCCGCTTTGTGATCCTCGGCATCCCAGTCACAAACAAGAGGGGCATATCGAGATTTAAACATTCCATTGAAATGTTCAATGAATCTCTAAGGATCTAGGAGTTTTCATAGATTTAAAACTTAAATTTCTTTTTCGTTTTTCGTGGTGGAAATTAGTGAATCGTCATTCACTTACCTTCAAATATTCTGCAACTAGATTACGGCATCCCTTTTCTTGGTTGTAGTGTATTGTGTTGGGTCCTAGCCTTAGTATCTCATTTGGGTGATTTACTAAGGACTCAATCAATCAACTAACTTGAATTTGTTTTCTCCCGTTTTGTAGATGTCAAAGTGCGACAACTATGGTCTTCCTAAATCCCGTGGAACAAGCTTTCCACATGAAGATGATGTTCCACGATTCAATAAAGGAACAAGAAATCATGCTTCACTTCCTCCACCTCCTCCAATTATTCTCCCTAACCCACAAGTTCGAAGGCTTGAAAAGTTAAAGCTCACTCAAGCCCTTTTGGCAAGTAAACATGAAGAGGGAAAATCAGTGTGTGCACACGTCCTAGGGATGAAGTCACACATTGATAGGTTAAGAATGTTGGGATCCGTTGTCTGTGAGGAGATGGCTGTTGATTGGGTTTTTCAGTCACTTCCTAACTCGTATAGTGAGTTCGTAAGAGAGTACTATATGATGAACTGCGACGTGACCCTTATAGATCTCACCTATATGCTTATTGCTGCTGAATCAGCAATGGTTTGGCACAATAGAAAAGCAAAGTTGATTGGTGAATCTGCCTTCAAGACTTCTATGGATATAGACAATGGCAACAAAATACATGTTATGATCGAAAAGTTTGATCATAAGAGAAAGGCAATGTCTGAAGTAGTTCCATGTCCTGTTCCAAAAGAGTCAATTTGCTTTTATTGCCAAGAGAAGGGGCATTAGAGACGAAGCTGCCCTATTTACCTAAGAGATAGGAGAGTCAAAACGTATGGCTCTGCTTTAGGTAAAATCCATTGACTAACTCCTTTAAGCTCCTATTCTAGATTCTTAATACATAATGTGATAAGATTACAATTGATGTTGTGTAGGATCAAAGAAAAGAGAGGAAGCTTAAGGGAAGAAGTGAGCAGAATCTAACCGTGAAGAAATGGATTTCGATAAATCCACTTGAAGATTAGATTCTTGAGCTACTACTTAGAGTTAGAATTAGATTGCTAAGAAATATGTATTAGCATAGTTTTTCAATGAATTGCATTGTAAGGACAAAATTTTTTCCGCAATAAAAATAAATTTTGACTTTATATTATTTATTTATCTTTGCAATGGCATGTATGAAAAATTGATGTTTGAATGTTTCTATTATTAGCAATAATGGATTTGATTCTTAATTATGGAAATGTCGAAAATTTACTAAATAAGGAGAGTTTCTCATCGCCCAAGTATTGGACAGAAACTTGCAATCATGCAACTTGGTTGCATGATGAATGAGAAATTTCATATTTGGAAATTAGACTAATTCGTTGACAAAGTGTCAAGTGAAGGGCTAGGAGATCGAGTACACAAAGTTGCGTGTTGATCAAAGTCCACCATAAGAGTAACAAAGATATTCGTCATGATTTACTAAAGGTTTAGTAAATATGATTATACTTATAAGATTAAGTGAAATTCTGAATTGATTGAAAAGGTTTAAATCAATAGCAGAACGAATAAGAAGAATCAAGTAGGCAGAAAGATAAAAGTTTCTCCATTCTAAGTAGAAGGGAGAGTACCTTTTATGCTTTATGATAGGTCTTAATGATTAAGAACCATATCTCAATTGATCCTCTAAGTGAGTCTTAGTACAATTGTATGTCTAATAAGAGGAATCAAGAATTGAAGAAATAGTTAAATCAAGAAGTCAATCATACTTCGTTCCAAAACAAGTCTTAGAGTTAAGATTGTGACATTGAGTGAAAAGTATTAAGAAGGTTTATAGCATTCATCAAATGTGGAAAGTTGTGATGTCTTGGATAAGACAAAGACCAACTAGGACCAATTTATGAAGTGTTTTAAACTACACTAACTCTTGAATATTTGTTTGTCAAGAAATGTTTATTGACAAGAGAATCTTATATGTCAAGGAGTCAGTGGGAGTCTTAATGGTCTTGAAAGGTTTCAAGAAAAATCAAAATAAACCTTATCAATCGTCACTAGCACACGAGTTGAGGTTTACAACCTATCGTGTTGACACTATTTTGTTTCTATGCCATTCCAATTGAGTTAATTATGCATGTGAGTTCTATGAGTTCTTATTTGAACGCATAAAAGGCAGGCACCTTGATCAATGAAAAGTACATTGATAGGAAAAGGTGAGCTATTTAACTACTTGGAAGACATGGTGGGCAGCTGTGCTACCATAAGGAAAGAAATCAAGATTAAGAAAGTTCGGTCCATATGAGTTTGAATTTGTCGCAAACTTTGGTTTTGACAAATTCACATGGATAGGAACACATACACCATTAAAATCTAAGTGTCATAAGATTACCTCCTTCATGAAAATGACTGTGAGGAAATGCTTTCACTAAGAAAGATTTTAAGAAGATAGTGATTGTGAAATTGAATTCTCGAATTCGATTATGGTTACGGTATCCCTTTCCATGATTCGAATTGTGAGATTTGGCAATTAGTCTGAATTGTTTAGACACACATATGAGCTATCTAAAGGAAAGGTGTATAAGCTTAGATAAAGGATTATCAAAGCATTAGGTATTAGAAACATAAACTTAAGAAATTCAACAAGTATTGTTTTTCTGGAAGTTAAGCTGGTTTCTGAATACATGTCAACGCTAGTGGGAGAATAAGTGTTATGTTTATAATAATCATCATGATAGTGGGAGCATAATGTTATGATTTTATGATTATTATGGAAAGTATTGCAAGTTAGCAATATTAATTATAGAGAATAAGAGTTATACTTTGTAGAGTCGCAATAGTTGAAAAGTTGTTTTGCTATAATTAAGGGAGAGAATATTATGCTTCATTTCAAATCTAAAGGCTTAGGTTGTGGAATGTTAATAAGTTAGTCGAGGAAACATAGTGTGTTCACAAATTTCGATTATGATTACGGCATTCCTCTTCATAGTTCTAATTTTGAGAACGTAGCACATAAAATATTATGTCAGAAGATTGATAAAATATCAAATCTTTATGTAAGACGTTATGCATTGGGTCCCATACGCTTCGGGTATAGGATCGATTGAAATGCTATAATATTTGACCATTCTAAAATTTTCCAAACGTCTAGCGCATTTAGAGGGAAGAAGGACAAGAATCAGTTTTGACTAAGATAATTAAACAACTATCAAAGGACAATCCAAAGTTCACCGAGGATTGGTCACTTGTGAGTAGTTGGAAGTATAGTATTGAATAGACCATATCGACATTATTATGAATAGATAAGATTCTATTAAGAATGAGTTGTCATATGGAAAATATGGAAACGTGTCCATATTGGGAATTGAATATTGAAAATCTATGTCTAGATTTGAAACTTTTATGCAAAAGGATGTTCAAAGGAATGTACTTTGAGTGAGAGACACCATATCTAAGGAATTATATTATAACAATCTCCGATAGAGGACTTTGTAATATCATTGACAATAGTCTTTGTGACTTTTTGTGCTATGACATTACGAAAGGGATCATTGTATAAAATGTTAGAATCTAACATATTCTATAAGTGGCAAGAATTTGATATTCTTTCACTTATGAAAAAGGATTTGGAGTTGTGAAATGAGTATAATTGGAAATGTGTTCATTTGATCTATTTCACAAAGTAAGAATCATAGGTAAACATTGTGTTCATGCTAAGAGCATGGGACAAGTGTTGTAATAATTCAAGTAAAAAAAAAGTTGATTACCCGAAACAAAAAATAATGAGTAATCGATATGGTGATAAATAAAAGGTGTTTTATTTATGCTTAAAGGTTTGAGGCCATATGGGATTAGTATTATTCTTGTGTTTCACTTTGCATGTTTTGACTTCCTGAATAATTTAATTGGTTTAGAACAGTCAAATTATTCGAACGGGCCACAGTCGTTCATATGTTGGAAGTAGGTATGAATGGAGACTGTCGTGAATTGGTGTGTGGATTGTCTAAAGAGTATTAGACATAAGCAAATGTTTGCTGCAACATTCATGAGTGCTTATGAATATGATTTGAGCAATGGATTAAACCCACGCTCACTTGGATCACTCCATGAATTGTATCACAAGTGATTGGTGAGACGATAACATCTTATATTCTTGAAACCAAGATGTGTGAGTTGTATCTTGCAAATCGGTTGCACATTGATAATATGTAAACGCACCAGTAACTTGGTGTCATAAAAGATATTGTTGTGTGTAATTCCGTGAGTGAGTGCAAGCGAGCATTGAATCAAAGTTTATCCATTCCTTTTATCCAAAGTAGGATAAAAGCGATATCTTTGGGCCCCTCGATGACTTAGTGATGACAAACGTAAATGCTTGGCCGGGCTAGGGCTAATTTGATTTGTTCAAATTAGTCAGTCATCATAAATCGGAAGTCGAGAAATAGTATAGAGAGAATGATTAGAAATCATGTCTCACACGATATCTAGAATGGAGGAATATATGATCCCTTATCTAAAGGACACGCGTATCTGATAGGATCAGAGTTGACAACGGCTTTGGAAAGCTACGATTACAGATCAGGATCTGAAGTCATACGCATAATAGTTATTAGACTTATCCAAGTGAGAGACTATTGGATTAGTGTCTAAGTCCATAACTATTTTGGTATGTACTTGACCCGATGGTGCATGGTCCTTTTGGGTTGCCTTCACCAAAGGAACTTGATAGGATGAATTATGGAGAGAAAAGATTAAATATGATTTATTAATATATTATGGGAATAATATATTAAAGGAGAAATCATATTGTTTAATTAATATTAGTCAAGAATTAAGTTTGTGACTAAAAGAGATTAATTAAACTTAAGGGACTAGAATTGTAATTATAAGATAATTGCAATTGGGCTATGGATTGCCTTATATTATAAGGTTGGACGAATTCTATGGGGAAACCCATTAGAAATCGTCCAAGGCCTTTAAGGAAAGGAGTCCATGGTTTGCTTAGGGCTTAATCATCCAAATTAAGGTTTCCTTGTTAGATAACCCTAATAGCCTCACTATTTAAAGAGCCCTTATGCCTCAAAAACGTGGACAAGCTTCCTTCTAGGGTTTCCACACATTTTGGGTAGCCTCCTTCTCTTCTCCTATTCATCCTCTTGCTCTTGGTGTTGGTGAACCATTAGAGGAGTGACATTTGTGACTCTAAGCTTTCTAAAGTCATTACAAGGAGGATTTGAGATTGTTATTGCTACATAACAATCAAGGTATGATCTAAACCCTAATTATATGTTATATTGATTATCATATGCTAGATCTAGGGTTTATAGTCTTGGATAAATTGCATGTACAATAGAGAAACCTAGATCCAAGCATTAGGGTTTGTATGAGCACATAGGATGTTCTTATGATTAAAACCCGTTAAGTGCATCATCTAATTTATCCAATCGTTCCTTTCGATTTCCTCCAACCAATCTCTCCAAAATCCTTTTTAATGCCCTATTCGTCACTTCAGTTTGCCCATTAGTTTGTGGATGATAAGATGTGGAGAACCTATGATGTACCCCATATTTTATCAACACTTTGGCTAATTGATCATTTGCAAAGTGAGTGCGCCGATCACTAATAAGAGCTTTAGGAACTCCAAATCTTGAGAATAGCTTCTTTATAAATCGCACCACCTCCCGAGCATGATTAGTTGGTAATGCTTGTGCCTTCGCCCACTTAGAAACGTAATCGACCGCCACCAAGATATATTTATTCCCTTTGGACATTGGGAAATGTCCCATAATATCAATCCCCCACACATCAAATATTTCACAAATTCGAATACTATGTTGGAGCATTTCATTTCGGGATGATATATTCCCCGCTCGTTGGCACGAATCACATTCTTTGACATATTGAGAAAAAATTGTGGGCCAATAACACCCAATATGAAAAGTATTCCTAGCTTTGTAGTGTGCTCCATGATGTCCCCCGGCGGGCCCGCTATGGCAATGTGTCAATATTTCTCTATTTTCTTTCCCGAATACACATCTTCTTATCATTCCGTATGCGTAGCTTTAGAAGAGATATGGCTTGTCCCAAAAGTAGTACCTGATTTCTGAAAAGAATTTCTTCTTTTGTTGGCGGGTTAAGTCTTTTGGAATGTATTTGGTTGCTAAGTAGTTAGCTATGTTTGCAAACCATGGTATCTCTCCTGCTACTACTAAAAGATACTCATCAGGAAAATCATTTCCAATCTTGTTCTCTTCCAACTCCTCCAAATGTGGGTTTTCCAATCTTGACAAATGATCGGCAGCTACATTTTCCATTCCTTTTTTATCACGTATTTCAATGTCGAACTCTTGTAAAAGTAAGACCCAACATATCAATCAGGCTTATCATCTTGTTTAGCAACAAGATACTTTAGGGAAGAATGGTCGGTGAAAACTATGGTCTGGATAATACCAAAAAAGGGCAAAGCTTATCAAAAGCGTATATTATAACTAGCAACTCCTTCTCGGTAGTAGTATAATTCTCTTGGGTAGGATTCAATGTCTTGCTTGCATAGTAGATTGGTTGAAAATGTTTATCAATCCTTTGCCCTAAAAAATCACCCACAACATAATCCCTCGCATCACACATTAGCTCGAAAGGAAGATTCCAATTTGGTGCTATCATGATAGGAGTATACAAGTAGTGGTTAATCTTTCCTTTAACCAATGAAATGCTTCATGAAACTCCTTAGAAAAATCAAATGGGGCATCCTCCAAGAGTAATTGAGTTAAAGGCCTAGTAATCTTCGAAAATCTTTAATGAAGCGACGATAAAATCCCGCATGGCCAAGAAAACTCCTTACCCCTTTTACATTAGTTGGAGGGGGTAGCTTAGCTATTGTGTCCACTTTTGCTTTATCCACTTCTATCCCTTTCCTTGAAACTTTGTGACCCAGCACAATTCCTTCTTTCACCATGAAGTGGCACTTTTCCCAATTAAGTACAAGGTTTGTCTTCTCACATCTAGCTAGCATCAAGTCCAAATTAGATAAGCAATCCTCAAAAGATGACTTGAACACCGAGAAATCATCCATAAAGACCTCCATAAACTTCTTGATCATATCATGAAAAATGGCCATCATGCACCTTTGGAAAGTAGCTGGTGCATTGCATAACCCAAAAGGCATGCGTCTGTATGAGAATGTTCCACTTGGGCATGTAAAAGTGGTCTTCTCTTTGTCTTGTGGGTCTATTGGAATTTGAAAATACCCCGAAAAACTATCAAGTAAAAAATAATATAAATGACCAGAGAGTCTTTCGAGCATTTGATCGATTAACGGTAAAGGGCAGTGATCCTTGCATGTGGCATCATTTAGCTTTCTATAATCTATGCGAACACGCCACCCGGTTACCGTTCTTATTGGAATTAATTCGTTATTCTCATTGACCACCACCGTCATGCCTCCCTTTTTCTGTACCACTTACACCGGGCTCACCCACGGGCTATCGGAGATTGAGTAAATGATTCCGGCATCGAGTAGTTTAAACACCTCTTTTTTTACAACTTCTTGCATGCTCGGATTAAGTCTTCTTTGGCGTTGAACTACAGGTTTAGCTCCATCTTCTAAGTTAATATTATAAGAACAATAAGCTGGAATAATTCCCTGGATGTCGGTTATCTTCCACGTTATAGCACCTTGCCTCTTCCTTAATGCACCCATAAGACTTTCTTTCTCATGTTTGGCCAAATTAGTAGCTATAATTACAGGTTTTTGTTGGCTATCTTCAAGAAATGTATACTCCAAGTGATATGGTAGTGCCTTAAGTTTAGCTTTCATGTTCTGAATGTTGAACATGTCAAGTCCAGTGAGGGGACTCGTCGAGTCCTCGGTAAAATCTGCGACTGATCGGGTTTCTTCGGATGGACTCGTCGAGTCGGTCGAGGCTACCCGGCAAGTCGGGTGTTTTGCAGTTCTAATTAGATCATTATACTCAGCTTCCTCGAGCAGTCTTTCTATTTCCAGCAGGTCTCTTTCCGCATCAAATTCTTCTTCCTGTGTGACGGTGGACTTGTTTGGCTCATTTTCGTTCCATTCCTCCATTAACTCTTCCAACATGTCAACCGAAAATGTTGTGTCATCGCTATTCCTTGGATGTTTCATGGCTTGATCAACCCCAAAAGTAACTGATTCGTCTCCTACCCGAAGACTAAGTTTAGAATCTCGCATGTCAACTATAGCACTTGCGGTGTTAAGGAAAGGTTTTCCAAGTATGATCGGGACTTGAGGATCCGCTTCCATGTCTAAAACTATAAAGTGCGCGAGAAACACAAACTTATCAACCTTCACCAATAGATCTTCACATATTCCTCTCGGGAATGTGACTATTTTATTTGCTAGGTGAATTTCCATTCGAATTGGCCTTGGCTCCGGAAGATCTAATTTCTTTAAAAATGAGTGTGGCATGAGATTTACACTTGCCCCTGAATCACCCAATGCATAAATTGTAGCTAAGTTTCTGAATTCACAAGGCAACGTTAAGCTTCCTGGATCACCCTTCTTCTTAGGTAGTTTGTTCAACATGGCAGCTGAACAATTCTCATTTAGGACCACTTTCTTCACCTCTTCCATCTTCTTTCTATTAGTTAGAAGCTCCTTGAGGAATTTGGCATATTTCGACATTTGTGCAACCGCGTCTATGAATGACATATTAATCTAGAGAGTCTTTATGTGTTCTAGAAACTTCTGGTAGTCAACTTCATTTTTTTCTTGTCTAGCTCAAGTTGGAAAGGGAAGTGGAGGCTGATATGGCTTAATAGGAGGTCAGGTTTTTTGTTCAGGTGAGGGACTCGTCGAGTCCTTAACATCCACTCGGTGAGTCGGCTCGGGATTCTGTGATTCTTCATGTTCTTCTTTATCCTCTTGCACCAGCTTAGGATCTTCTTGCTGAATAGGGGCCAGAGGAGTTAGAATCTTCCCACTCCTAGTTGCCACGATATTTATATGTGCACCTTTCAGGTTACTTTCGGTATTACTAGGAAGTCCACCCTGTCTTCTCTTGTTCACTTATTGAGCAAGTTGCCACAAGTACTTTTCTATGTTGAGAATAGATGCTTGTTGATTCCTAAGTAAAGCTTGTTGATCTTTCATCATAAGTTGGTGTTCTCTAAACATATTTTGTTGATCTTTGAGTGTAGCATCGGTATCATTATGTCTTTTCTCGGATGCGGCCAAGAATCTTGTAAGCATGTCTTCCAAATCTGATTTCTTTTCATGTATTGGTTCCTCCTTTTGATAAAAACCACTCTCCTTTTGCTTGTACTTTTCCTCCCTTGTCTTTTTGTACTCATCATATGGTAGCCATTCATTCTTTGGTTTTTGCCAATTGTCATCAAACCTATTATCACTTGAATAGCACACTTGTACCTTCCGGTTCCCATTCTCATCAAGGTCACAATCTTTTGTAAGGTGGGGCCCTCTACAGTTTTCACATCCCACTCTAATAGCATGGATGGATTGGTCCATCTTAGTCATTCTTCGGTCCATGCTTTCCATTTTTTCCATCATTGCTGCCATGTCATCGGTAATAGAATTCACCGCTCCTCGAGTCAAGTCATTTCTTGGGTTATGATATTCTCTAGAGTGCTTAGAGAATTCTTCAATTAGTTCCTCGATTACCAGGGATGGCTTCTTTGTGAGAGGTCCTTGTGAATCAAGGAGTTCCCTAGTTGTTACATTAACTCCATCGTAGAAAATGGAGACTTCTTGTTGACTGTTTAGATCATGATGTGGGAAATTCCTTAGTAGTCCCTTGTATCTCTCCCAAGCCTCATAAAGTGACTCTCTAGCTTGTTGTTCAAAATTAGCTATGGCTTTCTTCAACTTGGCTATTTTTGAGGGAGGGAAAAATTGGTCTATGAATTCTTCTTTCATTTTAGCCCAAGTGGTGATGGATTCGGGAGGGAGTGATTTGAGCCAATCTTTCGCAGCTCCCTTGAATGTGCCCAGTAGCATACGAAGCAAAACGGTTTCACAAGGCACATTTGGAACATTGAAGTAGTCGGCTACATCGTTGACCTCGTCTAAATGCTTGTATGCGTCTTCATGATCTTTCCCGTAGTAGGGGATTTCCTTAAGTTGGGCAAATATGTGGCCTTTTAGTTCGAAAGTGACAGTCGCGGGAATGGTGGGTTGCACAAGTCCCGGTTCGGTATCGTCATGTATCCTCTTCTTCCATTCTCCTATGCGGACTTCATCGATGTTAGCCTTGGTGTTAGTGAGTTCTCCTTCCAGATTGCTTTCTTCCTCGTATTCAGATTCGTAGTCATAGTCGAATTCGATTTCTTTTGGATTATCTTCAAGATTCTCCAACTTGATTTCTTCGCTCTTTTGACTGCTGGTCTCTCCTGTCTTCTTGTTCTTCTACTTCCCAAAAACCGATTTCAGGTCTTTGAAAGGTGATCTCTTTGGTGTATTAGAGCCTTCAACCACTTTGTCTTTGTTTTTCCTAAGAGCGGATTCTGGGTCTTCAAATGGAGGAACTAAAGTTGTGTTGGATCCTCGGTTCATGTAATGCCTACAAACAAAAAAAAAGGAAAACACGTAAAAAGAACATAAATTAAAGAAAACGAAACTGGAAATCAGCTACGAACTCGCCGAGTAGGTTCGAATGCACTCAGCGAGTTCACGGCTTAAACATAAATTTTTTAATAAAAATCCTATAAAAAGAAAACTATTAAAAATTAAACTAATGACTAATTTACTGAAAAAAAAAAAAACTTTGTGCAAGATAATTCTCACAAAATGACTGATAAAACTAGAAATTAGTGTTAATTTTTGAGCTGTTCCCCGGTAACGGTGCCAAAAACTTGATATGTGTGAAACTAACTAGTTTTATCCTACTTTTAATTTATGAATTTGACACATAACGAGCATTGGACTTGTCAATTGGTAGTATGAATTAGCAAGTAGGGTATCGGACTCAGGGAACGGAAATTAATCCAACTACTAGAATTATCTAAAACAATTAGTAAAATAAATGGGTTTTCTCTAGTTTTGCAAGACTAGAAACTTAACTAATCAACTAACAGCTGAAAACACGTAAAAAACAACTAAATTCAATGATCAAAAGGTTTTCTGTTTGGGTTTGATTCATTTACTCCTATGGTTAATTTTTATGGTAATCCAATGGATTAATTGTTATTGGTTACCGACTAAGGTGATTAGATTCACATTCGTTATTACCAATCCTTAGAAAATAAATTAGTTTAAGCAGTGTTCAAGTGATTAAACTAATAAATTCCCTAGTTTAATTATTCGGGTTAAATAAGACTTGTAATTAGCTAATTAAATTAGTAATTCAATTAACCTCTTATTGATGGTTTATCACACAAGCTCACACATTAATTTACCCATTCTCTAGTTAACCCTAGTTTCATATTCACCATTCCTAGGCATATAGCAATGTGTTCACATAAATCATATAAGATAAACAATTAAGAGATGTTCATGTAGCTTAATTACTTAGGAATTAACAGAAAATAGTTATGGTTCATGCATAAGGGTCTTTAACAAGCTTAATTTAACAAGATTCAGCACATAACAATTAATCAAAAGAGTAAATTAATCCATAGGAGCAAACTTGTCTACCCTAAACAGAAACTACCGAAATTAGTTCATAATTACAGTAGATAAAAACCTAAAAAAACAAATTCAAACAAGCCAAACATAGTTCTATTCAAAGGTAAAGTGGAAATTAAACCTAAGTTGTCTTATTCTTCTTAGAATGGAGGATTAAGGTTCTTCAACGTTTTTCAAAGTTCTAGATGTCTCCTTGGTCGCAAAGTAACTCCACAAAGATTCCAGAGAGAGCCTCAAATCGGGATTGTGGCTTCTATTTTTAGATTTCTCAAAATAGGTTCTACTCATCGAGTAGACAACCGACTCGCCGAGTCCCCTTGTTAGAGTCCGTGTACAGCAAGGACTTTACATATTGCTTCGCGAACCTTCGTGGGCACTCGTCTAGTAGACGCTCTTGCTCGTCGAGTAGCTTCATGATTTGACTCCTTTCTTCATTCTTTAGCTCTCGAGCTTTCGATTGCTTCTCCTGCTTCCTTTATACTTCTGAGCATATCTTTTGGACTGAAAATACAATTCAAACACTATTAAGTACCTTTTGTCCATAATGTGCAAATAATTAGTTAATAAATAAGAAAAATCTACACTAAATATATAGCTAAATATGCACAAATCAGCTACCCTAGCCTAAAACTCTTCTGCATCTTACTCTGACCAGAGAGTACTCATCACAACACCCTCTCACTGGCTGGTGAGTACTACGGCTCCCCATAACATCACAACAATCTCTTTGCTGACTAGTGAGTACTACGACTCCCCGCAGCATCACAACAACCTATCACTGACTAGTGAGTACTACGGCTACCCGTAGCATCACAATAACCTCTCACTGACTAGTGAGTACTATGGCTCCCCGTAGCATCACAACAACCTCTTACTGACTAGTGAGTACTACGGCTCCCTGCAGCATCACAACAGCCTTTCATTAACTTGCTGGTGAATACTATGGCTCCCCATAGTATCACCACACCCCTTTGCTAACTCATGGATGCTGCAGCTCCCTGTAGCCTTACATCACTTTCTCTTACCACCCAAGGTCTCAACCTCAAGTCGACGCCACACACTGCATCCATTAACCCATGTTCCATGGCCCAACATAGATAGGTTCACACATAACCACTCAAAAGTAAGCCTCACTACTCCTGATGACAACTGACATGATAAAGTCTTTTTCTCACGGCAATCCTCATTCTTAAGTAATCTTGCTTAACATCAATTAGCCGAAGTGCTCCCATTGGAACCATAGATACTTGGTACACCACTTGCCAGCTCTCAACTCAGAACTCAAAATAATCTAGGAATAAGGACATCATACCTGGATACCTTGGTACACCAAGACAAAATCTCACGATGTTTTCCTCAATCCACTGATCTCATACTCACGAGCCCATGCTTAGATACCGCATTGTTATTTCAGAATCTCTCAATCGATCTTCCTCTCGCACCACTTGTAACCTCAAAGTATTCCATCTCCCAATTTGAAGCATTGGGGCATCGTCAATGGATCAGAACATGTTGTCGACAACCCGAAACTCCCCCTCTGCTGATCACTACTCATACGAAACTACTCATAGCGACCCTGAAATTGGTTGATAAATCAATTGCTGCCCTCCTAAGGATATAGATTACAATTTATACCTTCACTTGCAAATCTCAGCTATTGCATTCGCAATCCAGCGACCCGATCGCACTCGACCTCGACATATGCTAACCCCAAAAATCACAGGCCAAAATGAATTTCGCAATCCACTCATCCTTTCTTAACACAAAGTCATACATCTTCCCGTCTGGTACCTTTCCTTATCCTCAGGCTCATACGTTTGCACCACAAATTCCCATAACCATTTCTCAGACCGCACATGAATAGATCACTGGTCCCCTAACTGGAAAACCAGTTCTCCCCCACTTAGGATTTGAAAATCACCAATTGGCACACCCACAACTTACTCAGAAGATTGTCTCACCATTCGTGACACACTTGACTCTTAAAAGTATTACGCAATCATCCCAGGGCCTTCCCAAAGGGAACCAAACAATCTCCAAATATCCCGTCCCTAACAAAATCTTTGAATCCTCCTCACATGATTGCATCTAGTCACCTCGAAGACTCAGATTGACGCCCCGCCAGAAACCCCACTGTCCGAATCCACACTTTCCCTAATCCGAAAATAGTGCCCTATAACGCACTTCGATGCTAATTCCTCGACCCACCTCCCAAATCGGGAATAATCATAAAAGCACAGACCTCATTCTCATTGTCTTTACACAATGTACACCACGAGGGCCACTGCCCCGATATACTCCTTTTTAACCACCAGAAGCTACTAATAACAATACCTTTTTCCCACAAGGCACCTCTTTGATCTCATCCATCTTAGTCCCACTAATTACTCTTTCTTGGTATAAGAATACCTCGCAGCCAACATACTGCCCAAATATTCTGGTGAAAAGGTCACCACTCTCGCTACCCCACAGGGTTTACCTTCAACTCTAAACCAGAAACTCAATATCTTTCTCGCTTCCCGCAGAAAACTGAAATAGTACCACTCAGGTCATAGAAAGTGACATCTACACTATCGGCCGGTCGCTCGGACTAGACCGTATACTCCCATAATGCACCATCCCTACTCATCCCTGATTCTTGTGACTCCAACTAGCATCTCACCATCAATCCCTCGGAGCTAACTCACTTTCCCTTTCAAGGGTTGCTCCACTGAAACTCATTCATCATGGCCCTCTGGCCCCATACTCCTTCACATCTAATCTCAGTCTAGACAATCACCACGGAATAACTGGTAAACCAAAAGCACTAACTACCACGTGTCATGGTACTCGAACCATGTCCTCTTCCTTCAATCCGCTCTGAATCATGGTACTCTAACCATGATATCATCTCTCGATCTGCTACAAATCATGGTACTCGAACCATGTTATCTCCTCTTACTTTGCTACGAACCATGGTACTCAAACCATGTTTTCTCTTTTTCAGTTCACTATGAATCATGGTACTCGAACCATGACATCACCTCTCAACCTGTTACTTAGCATGGTACTCGAACCATGACATCACCTCTCAACCTGCTACTTAGAACCTCCAGAATACTCCCTGCATCAAGTATGGGTCCTCTACTTTCAGTAGTACGGGCCCATACTACCTTCCATATCTACCCATACTTTCTACACAGACTATCCTAGAGTTCCTAAGTAGCTGCTCAACCTTCTCAATCAGCAATCCCATCACGCATGCTCGCTCCCCAGCGAAATGCTCTACTCTGTCAGCGCACTCATCTGACAACGGTCACCACCTAGGCTCTTCCTAGGCACTCACACTTCTCTTCCATCAGCTGTTGAATAACTCCTAATGATGCCAGCCATCTACCTCCTGAATATCATCATATTCATTTAGTAGCTGACTCCCATCATCGAGAGTTCCACAAAGCATGAAGCAAGCAGCATTCGGGCATCAAATGATCTCCATCAGCATGTAAAACCACTCTAAGTGATAACTCCCCTTGGTCTACTCAGACTCAAATGATATCACCGAACTCAGCAACTCTACCCCCTCGCGGGTATCTAACTACCTTCCCAGTAGGCTCCATAAATGCTCATCTAGGTATCTCTCCTAGATTACTCCTCTGCTCATCCCTCTCTAAAAAGGATTTCTGCAGGATACTCATACTCGAAAGCACATCACAAATAACAAAAATTCCTAGGCTAAGGCATCACAAATCAGGCCACTCTGGTCCTAAAATATGAAATACCTAGCCTATCTATAGCATGCATAATATCTTATAAATATCTCATAATACAAAAGTAAGGCTATTTAGGGAAATCACCGTTCGGGCTCTAGCTGATTGTACACACTGCTCTTTTTCGCTTTCTCTTGAAATACATTACTCATTTCTAGAAAAATCATTTCTTTTGAAAACTTTTCTCAAATCCTCAGTTTAAGTCCAGACATACCCGTAGGTGTATCCGAATCCCTTAAACCAAGGCTCTAATACCAACATGTAACGACGCAAATTTTCAAACAATTTTTTTCATTTTAAAATCACATACTCTTCATAACATATTGAATAAAAATCACGTTTATTCAATTTACAAAACACAACTCCATGTTTGATTAATTAATACTCCAGGATCCTCAAAACATAACTCATTCTCTGGTATGTACAATCAAGTCGGTGTCATCCTATGATCTTGAGGAACCTGAAACACGTAACGCATAACACAATTAGCATGAAGCTTAGTGAGTTCCCCAAATACCACATACAACAATGCGCCACTCGAGGCTATACTCTGTAAGACCCTCTGGTGCAGTTTGTAAAGCTCCGCATGGCATAAATCACAATGAAATAATTCACAACATAAAAACATAAGGCAGGATAACATATACTTTATGTAAGCAAATAAGACCTTCCGGTCACACATAACTACCACTAAAGGTAAGGTATAGTGAGAAGACTCACCTGACAAGTAGCCAATAGAGACCTCACTCTTGAATCTTGAACTAGCCTCCACCTAACACAAGGGATGGATATCTCTAAGTAATATTCTACTCACAACTCTAATCACCGAAGGCTATTCTTCTTCTCTTTAGCTCTTTGAAGTGGATAAAAGACCATTTTACCCCTCCATAGTCTCTATTACTCCTGTTGACCAAAGCCCCAAAGTCAAACTCGAGTCAACAGTCCATGTTTGACCCGACTCGTCGAGTGCACTCATGCAACTCATCGAGTCCACTCACATCCTTAGAAGTCTCTCGAAGGTCTAGCCCAGCTCGTTGAGTTGACCCCCAACTTGTCGGGCTATCACATGAACAAGCTCATCGGGACAAACCCTCACTGACTCGTCGAGTCAACCCATGGACTCGACGAGTCCCCTCGGTTCGATTCCTCATTCAGACGTCCAAAGTCAGATCTATCAATCCAAGCCCTAGATCTAGCCCTTCAAGACACAGGAGATACATAAAGTCTCGACCTTTACATTCATGCATGGCATGAACACCTCAAAATGCCATAACAAAGCCCTTCTTAAGGTGTTAAGCACAACAACCCTTAATGGATGAATAAATTTGGGACCTTTGGACTCTAGGGACTTCACAAGGTCTGGATAAAATCCCTAGAACTCCAAACATATAAGATCTAACCAAAATAATGGGAAAGATGTAGACTTTTTACCTCCCTCAGAAGCTCTGGACGATCTATCATTGAATCCAACAGCCCCCTTTTGCTCCTTGCTTGATCTTCGTCTCTTCTTCTCAAAATATGCACTAAGAATCCCAAGATAACTTCTCTCTCACTTTCTAGCTCAAATGGCGGTTAGGGTATGCTCTCAGGGGTGTTGGGTGACTAGTGAGGTGTAAATGGGGGCATAAGTTTCCTTAAATTGGCGCCAACCCCGGGAAATTAAGGTTTCTTTGCCTAGCACCAACTCGGCGGTCTGCCTCTCGACTCGTCGAGTCCGTTCATTAAATCCCACACGGCAACTCGACCCTACTCGGCGAGTTGGACTCCCAACTCATCGAGTCACTCCATAATCCTCAAGAATTCAACTAAACAATAACATACCTTAAATTCCAGATGTTACACTAAAAAGCTCCATCAAATTCAAGTTCCTTTTGATTTCAGTTCATTGTTGATGATTTACGACGAGTAATTTGATTCGTTGTAGTTAAAAAGGGGAAATAAACAATGGGAACAACTTAAAAATATAACTACAAATTGATTAATTGATTACAAAAAAGCAAAAACATGACTACAAAGTGTAAGCAGCAGATGACAGCAAGGTAAGCAGCCGAATCTAGAGAGGACAACAACGTAAGCAGCCGACCCTAGCGTCTACGTGATGAAGAGATCGCTGAAAAGAAGGGATGTTTGTTTCATGTCAAGAGGAGTGATAACTTGTATCTCTTATGCATTTTTTAGGTTATGAACCATGGGTTTTTTGTTTAAAATTGATTGGGAAGAGGTTAGAAGACACATGTCTATGTCTGCACCAAGAAGAGGGATATGACAACTGGGAAATTCCCATCACCAACCGTCACTAGAGATTAGCACGGACAAATGATTATAATAGAACTTTTCATATCTCAGGAAAAATATGCCCGGTTAGATAATAATAAAAGGGTAAAAAATGAATGACTAAAAAGTTATACCACTTTTAATAATGGTTAGTGTACTTGGAAAGTACACAAAAAAATTATCCAAGGATATAAGTGTTGCGAAAATCCGACTCCGATTGGAGGTGTTATGATTTCATAAAAGATAAAAATTAATCGCGTTGATAATGTTATTAATGTCAAAATGGCACAAAGAAATCGACTGAGTTTTGACTAACATCATTAAGAGGAAAATCGTTGCACTCCAAGAGATAAGGAATTTGAAAGGAAAAATGTCAAAAGAAAATTTGTATGAAGAATATACAACTTTTAGAAAAATATAAAATGGGGGTAAAAAATAAAAATAAAAATTTGACAAAGCAACCTTAAGGAAAAGTGTAGTACTAGTAGAGAGCTACACAAATATATAAAGAGGGTAAGAAACAAGATACATATAAGGAAGATATATTTTTTTTATAAAAGATTTGGAGGTGCACACCAAGTGTGTGCCATGCTCGACATGCAAGTCTGACTGTTGGGTCTAAAATTATGGTTTATACTTTGTTTTTCTAGGAAATTGTATTTTTCTATAAGGTTTTATGAGTTTACGGCCAACGAGGTGTTTACAGCCGTAAACCCATTTACGACCCATGTTTCTCATGTGTGTGTATATATATATATATATATATATATATATATATATATATATATATATATATATATATATATATATATATATAAGGTTGATGGGTGTGAGGAATGCATGATATAGTAGAGAGAGAAAGGAGCTTATGTGTGTGTGTGCGAATCTCATGTAAAGGAGCATCATTCCAATCTATTCAATACATTAAAGATTCAAAGTATTATTCTTCTCCTTCTCTTCTATTTTGATCTGACATCATCCGTTTTATTGGGATTCTGCAGCATCAAACGGATCTCATTGATACACAAGCATTTTGGGGACTTACACTAACATGTAGACTCGTCGCGATTAGAGAGATGTGGACCATCAGAACTGTGACACGTGGAAAACTCTGGATGGAGCCACGAGTCAAGTGCACATCACACATGAAGTTCCCCACACACACAACCCCTTTAAATAGGGGTCCTCACTTTCTGATTTCTTCACACCCAAAACTCTTTCTCTCTATCTCTCAAGCTATTTCGAAAGTCCTCCTAATGGCACAAAGCTTCAAATGTAGTAGCATGGATACTTCAGATGACCCCACTAGAGTGATTTTACGGCCCCATTTTACTATCTTAAAAGTTTTACAGGGGGAATACATGCTTATCAAAATGCTTTACCAGAATATATTTATATCTATAGATATCAATCTTTTTTTATAAAGCTTCAAACCTTAGGATAATGTATCTATAGATACTCTAGCTAGTTGTAAGCTATGATACTATGCCTAAGAGTTATGATGTCTGATAGTCTAGGAAGAGATATTACCTAGATCTTATAATTTCCTATTCTCTAGGATAACATGGTACCTAGAAGTAATGTTGGTCAAATATGAGGATATGCACTTGACCTAATTGTTACTCTGCCCAAATATCTAGTTATCAAATTAACCATAACTAGGGTATATATGTATTGTAAATAATATATATATATATATATATATATATATATATATATATATATATATGTATAGACACACATACATACACACACACTAGATAATTATGAGATCTAAAAGATATAATTATCAAATACAAAACTATAGGGGTTTATATATATATATATATATACATATATATATATATATATATATATATATATATATATATATATATATATATATCACTTTCTTATTAATCACTATTCGATGTCCGATGAAGCGTTGTGGCAAGGAAATCACTAGTCAAACAATGTCGATTATAGGGATTCATGGTAATACATTACAATCACCATAGAGATACGACTACCAAGAGGGACGCCTTAGATTGGTAGATAAAATATGTTAGGATTAACAAAATATCCTAAAAATATATAAGATAGGATCGGTAGACATCCTAAAAAGATAGTAAATTAGGATTAGTAAAATATCCTAAAAAGATAATAATTAGGATTGGTAAAGCATTCTAAAAATATAGTAAATTAGGATTTGTATATCTTCCTATTGATATAATAAGATAGGATTAACAAAATGTCCAAAAAAGATAATAAGACAAGGGATAGTATAATAAAGCATAGGGAACTAGGAATTTTAGAATTATAAAATTTCTAGAAAGTTTTGAAAAAGAGTTTATATAGAGGTAATGCTCAAGACCACCGAGTTGATTCAGTTGGTGCGAGGTTGACTATAGACCGCATAGAGTGTCCATAAGAGTTATGCTGATCGGTGCCAATCAGATCTTGAGTTTTAGGTGGGGGATTTTGTGCTTCTGAAGGTGTCACCTTAGAAAGGTCTCATCTAATTCCGATAGCGGGGCAAGTTGGTCCCCCGATATATTGGTCCCTTCAGGATTATCGCCCGAGTAGGCAAGGTTGTGTATTGGTTGGATCTGCTTGATGAGCTCAACCAGATCCACATCATATTCCATGTTTCTCAGTTGCGAAAGTGTCTAGATGATGACTTTGCAATAGTTCAATTAGATGATATTCATGTGGATGAGTGCCTGCATTATGTGGAGAGACAGATTACGATTCTTGATAGGAAGACGAATACCTTTTGCAACCAAGTTGTGGGCTTATTTAAGGTGAAATGGTGGCACCATAAGGTTTCAAAGTAGATAAGGGAGCCCAAGGAGGACACGAGAGAGGTTTACACAGAGTTATTTGTCGCAATGAACTTCTAGGATGAAATCTAATTCAAGTGGGGGAGAGTTGTAACATTTGAATCTAGAGGTACATTTTATTTTGCAAAGTTTGGCTTTTAAGTGTCGCCACAATATGGGGAAGGATTGCAATGACGTGGAGAGGAATTTTTGTTTGCTAGTTTAGTTGATTTGCTACGGCGTGGGCCACCTTGTAGCCGCCGCTGATGAGTTAAACCCTAATTTTTCAGGTTTTGCACCCTATTTAAAGGAATGAGGAGGCTAGATTTTACTCATCCTTAGCCCACACCACACTCCTTAGCTCTGAAGAGACCCTAACTCCTTTTCCTCCATTATTGAAGCTTACTTTGGTGTTTTTGGGAGATTTTGAAGGAAGAAGAAAGAAGGAGTAAGCCAAGGATCCACAAGATTGTTCCAATGCCTCTTCCTAGCGTGTTTCTGAACCTTTGTAAGTGTCCACGACTCCACCTTTACTTTGCTAGGTTTCTAGATCCTTAGTTTTGTCCCATTTTCTTCTTAGTATTGTTAGTTGAGATGGTGAGATCCCATAAAGGTTGGAACTATATGAATCTCTAGGTTATTTAGAGAATTTAATGGTTTGGGTCTAAAGTATGGTTGATTGATTGAACCGTGCATGAGATTTTGTTTATAATCCTCATTTTTACCTAATATGAGCTCAAGCCATGCATTGGACATGCATATCTATAAATCACCAACTTTTAGGTTAGTTTTGGTGTTGGAAACTCTTATGGAGTTAATGGACTTCAAATTTTCGAGATTAAGTTCTTAATGATGAAGCCCAAGACATGTTATGCCTTTTTAAACCTAGGGTTTGAAATCATAATCTCTTGGACAATCTTATCGGATAAAGTTGTAAAATGTATGCATCTAGACCATAAAAAGGACCACATATGAGCATTGGAGCTCTTGAATTGGAGGAAACGACTTAACCCATTTAGTAGTTTTGAACCTAGTACGCACGTCCTGGCCCTAGGTTGCCATGGCATGGCGGTTGGGGATTTAGTGTCTATTTGGTCGTTTGTGGGTCACAGCATGGTCACGAATGGCCACAACATGGAAATTCAACTAAAGTCAACTTTCATCGTTGACTTTAATCGTTGACTTTTGGCTTGAGTTGACTTCCGGTCAAACTCCTATTTTTGGAAGGAAAGTTAAGAGTTCACCTTGTGTAGCTGTATAGATGGTTCTTAACATCTGTTTTCTCGACGGTGAGAGAGGTAGTAGGTGATTATCATCTGATAGGTGAGTCTTCTTACTTTACTTACGGGTCAAAGGCACCAATGCTGCTCCACTAGATTGTGTAATGTAGAATGCTATTTGTCTTTGAGATACTTGCTTGTAACACCCCGGGGGTAACCCATGGCACTTTTATGAAAGACCACGGGGTAGCCCATAGCAATTACATGAATGACCATAGGGGTAGACCATAGTACTTGGATGTCAGACCATGGGGTTATCTTATGCCGTTTCAAGGAAAGACCATGGGGGTAGCCCATGGGACCTAGATGTAAGACCCTAGGGGTAGCCCATTGGTTTTCAGGGAAAAGACCTTGGGAGTAGCCCATGACACTTGTATGTATGGTGTCTGGTAATTTGGGGAACTTACAAATCTTTGTGCTTATGGTTTTACGGTTTCAAATTTTCAGGTACATCTAGATCGAAAGGGAAGGGCCCGACGTGATTGCACAACATTCCCCTCATGACTCCACATTTATGAAAATTGTACTCTGATGATTTTAATACATTGTATTGTGAATGATTTTGAGATACATGATGTAAGGATTGATGATTTTTAAAATTAAAATAATTTATCACTATTTTTTTGGGATGTTACAGGACTGCTATGAATTGTTATGCATGCTATATTTTAGATTATGGGTCTATTAAAGAATTACATGCTAGAACTACCTGACTTGTATGTAATGCCTCGTATGCTTAGTATATGCTAGTTGCAATATATATGTTCTGGAATCTTTATCTGTATTTTCGACTTGTTTATCGAATGCCTTAGGGTTTATACATAACTAGAATCTTATAGACTTATAATTTTTGCTTTGGCATTATTACATGTTCCTTGTCTGGTTGTGTTTTTTCGGTAAAGATATTCATTTAAATATCTATTTCATTCAGGATTATGTACGGCTGCGCATTCGTGAGGCATTTCATGTATGTTAGTTGAGGCTTGTTCGGCATGTGGGTTTGTGGGATGGGAGAATCCTAGAGAGAGAGAGAGAGAGAGAGAGAGAGTATGAAGTGTAGTATTATGCATATGGCTAGTTGTATGCATGCATGTGAGGAGTATAATAGATTGATGAGAAGTGGCTTGGGAGTCTTGGAATGGTCCTTGGAATGGTATAGATAGTTGTGGAAGGTAGTATTGGGCCTGTACTACTAAAAGCACAAGATCCATACTTAGGTTGGGGGAGATTTAGGAGTACCGGGAATCTTGTAGTTGGGTATACATAGCGTGGGTTGGCAATGTGCATTGATTTTTATGTGTTCCCGTTATTTTTCAGATTCAATGATTTCGAGATTCTCGAGTGAGGATTCTCTTGGTTTGATCCGTTCTTTAAGGAAGAGTTGATTTTAGTTATAGAAGAGTGCCTTAGGGTTCTTCTGGCTGATTTGGAGATTGGTTAACTCAAGACTCGTGTGTTTTCCTTCAGGGAGTTTGATGCTTGTAGGTTTCCTCGTTTCCTTAGAAGTAGGGAGCCGATTACCAGAATGGGCTGGATTGTAAATATGGATAGTGCCTTTCGCGCCAGCTTCTGTCTGATATGGGCAAAGGTCAGATTTGCATAGTGTCTTTTGCGCGATGGAGCTAGGGATTGCTGGTGTGAGGTTGTTCGAGACAAGAACCAAGTGGGGTCAAGTCTATGATATTGGAGGATTTTTTCGCTAGGTTCACTAAGGAGTTTGTACTGGCGATTGAGGTTCAATAGTTGGCCCGAGAGTATTTGGCACTCAAGCAAACTACTAAGATGTTGGATGAGATCACTAGCGAGTTTAGAGAGAGAGAGAGAGAGAGTATTGATTTTCTTGCAACATGTCGATATGGAAGAAGATTCGAGAGCACGTGAGCATGTTGAAAGATAAGACTCTTCCCGTTTGGTGGAGGAAACCATATATATATATATATATATATATATATATATATATATATATATATATAGAGAGAGAGAGAGAGGGAGAGAGAGAGAGAGAGAGAGAGAGAGAGCTGGAGTTGGAGATCCAACAACATAAAAGGAAAAAGGACCAGGTTCGCAAATCGGTAGCAACAGTCAAGAAGGTCAGGGTGACTAACTTTTAGTCATGAGAGAGACTCAAAGATCTTATGGTAGGTGTGGTCAGATTCATCAGGGCACTTTTCATGCGGCAGTTGCGAGATGTTTTAGATGTAGTCAGGAGGGTCACTAATGTCGGGACTATAGTCAGAGGGATTCAATGGTATGCTTCTTTTGCAGTCCGCTAGGTCATGTTAAAGTTGATTGTCCTTTGAGAACGGTTGGGGTGATTTTATATCCAGCACCTTTAGTTTGGCCATTACCAGATGGACGGCATGGGACGGCTAGAGTTCCAAGGGCCAGGGTTTAAGCTATCACTTATTCATCTCGATCGAATGTTGGATTGTTGATGTCATCAGTATGTTGTTTTTTGTGTTTTAGTTGTAAACATGGATGATCCGTTAAGTGGAATTGTTTTAGTCAACTCTGGTTCTATTTACATGATTATTTTTTGTTGTATTGTTGTTGTTGTTGTTATTGTCGTCGTCGTTGTTGTTGTTGTTATGAGGGTATAGATGCATGTTGCATCTCTTTGGTTTTGTTTGAAAGATTCAGGTTCTCTTATGCCTTTGACGTTAGGTATGGTGGTTAGGAACAAAGTGATGAGGTTATTGGAAAGATCAAAAATTTTAAACGGTTATGGATGCATTGTAGTTTAGTCAATTCCAAGTGTGGGAGAATCTCTTTATTAGACAGAAGGATTCAGGTTGAATCTTATCCTGACGTTTTGTATTCAATGATAGGAGGGCAGGTTTGGGTTATTGTTAGGAATGAAGTTCATGCAAGAAGTGTTGTTCATCCTTCAGTTAAGACCGGGGAAGTTAATGTTGAAGATTCGAGGTTATCTCTTGTTGAAGATTAGGGGCATCGATAGTGGCACAAGTTTGACTTAGTGAATAGGCTCGGGTCAAGGGCTGTGTGAGGACCTCTCTGCATGTTCTTGTCTGATGAATGCTTTTGGGTTCGAAGCACATTCTAAGCACCTAATCGGGTCTATTAGACTAGGGGCCCGACTCTTGTGAGTTTTTATTGTTATCCTCGTAGTTTTGCTTGGAAGAACATGGTTTGGGTCATCGTCATTGCAGAAATGTTGTAAGACTAAGATTTGACCCGTAGCATTAACTTAAGTTAAAATATAATCATTGGATTGAAATAGACTCGTTGGTTGTGATAGGTTGTATTGTTTGATTAACTATTCCTGATTAGTCATGAGGGCTGTTAGAGTAGAGTGGATTTGTAGTATAATTTAGTACTTTTTTGATTAGTTATTCATTTGGGTCTCATTCTCGCGTCTATATGCGATGTTGTCGGCAAACGGTGGTTGGTTGTGGATCTTATTATCCCGTCTATCGGTGAAATATGGGTCAGCATGTTCGTTAGTTGGGATGTGTTTGGTACTCGTTTCAACGTCGAGTCGCGTGTTCCTCAGTCGACTCGGCTATTGTGTACGAAGGTGATTGTCTGGTTTGTATCCAATAAATTAATAAAAGTTCTACGTGTCAGCCATAGTCTCTCCATTATGCCACGAGCCGCCTTGTGGTCTTCCTTGCCAGGCCGAGGGCCACAACCCTGGATCTTACAGAGAAGTGCCAGGAGCCACCTATGGGTCTTCAATTCAAGCATCACAAAGACAACTAGCGTACAATCTACACTACTTAACTAATTAACTACCAGAGTTCAAACTTTGTTCTTGCATACAGTTTTCCAGGAGCCTCCTCCTGGCCTTTCATACAAATATCCAAGTTTGACCCCCAGATCTTCCTACAATACATAAACCTAATGTGTTGGCATTGGTGCCTTCAACCCATAGAACAGTGAGGAGACTCACCTCGAATGCAGAAGTTCACTAAAAGAAATCCTAGCTTCTGTCCTGACGATTCCTCCAGGCTCTCAATACCAAGATAACACCCAATTAGCAATTTGGTTCCAAACTATGATCCATAAACCATACTTGGGGTAAAATGACCATTTTACCACTAACTAAACTTGAACCAAAACCGAGGCCCATGTCCAAAAACATAAAGGCCTAAAGCAAAAAGTTACACAAAGGCCTACTATTGGTCTAATTTTCTAAATTGGGCCTAACACATATGGGCCTTATCCTAAAGCCTAAAAATTCCCTTAGTCCAACAGTTAATCTTAGATGGCCCAAAAGGCCCAAAACAACAAATCCCAAAACACAAATGACACCACAAGGCCCAACAACCAAAAACTCCACTGATCAGACGAATGCACGGCGTCCCAACGTTGAACGCACGACGTTCGTCGCCAGACAAATTGACGGGGAATCAAGACGGAACGCATTACGTTTCCAGGGGCAATGCATGACGTTTAAGGCTAAGTTCCAAATTCTCATTCTAAGGACTTAATACATTAAGTCTAATGTCTAGAATCCCATAATAATCCCATAATGGTGACTTAAACCATAAACTCGAAGGCTTTAAGCCTTTGCATGGCTTAGAGAAGCCTACCACCAAAGATAAACCCCAAAGGTCAAAATCACCCCCAAAATGTCTTAAAAACTTCTTAATACATTAAGACCTCAATCCAAACATCCAGATCTGATTTCAGGGGACTTCTTAATTCATAAAGTTTCCAACTTTATGACTTAACATAACTTAATGGAACCCCAATCAAAACCCTGCGTTCCAAACTTCATCAAATGACTACCAAACCATGCATGGAAGGTTTATACCTATCAAGATCCAAACTTTATTACTCCATAACCTCAACAAGTACCAACTATGAAGCTCAAAGTTTCTAGAGTAACTTCTACTCACAAGAACCACCTCAAAGGGACTAAAAGCATAACAAAGTACCACTTAGCTAGATCTACAGGAAAGAGTTGTCAAGGTTGAGATTTTATACCTCCAGAAGATAGATCTAGGTGCACAAAGCCTATATGTAAAAGCTCAAAGTCAAGCAATGACTCTTCAAGAAGTTCCCTCATCTTCCTCAAGCACCAAAAACAAACATAAATTACTTGAAGCTCAAGAATCACTCAAATGGAGGCTAGGGTTTTGTTCTTAGGGTTAGAGAGGATGGAGGCTGAAGGAAATGAGGGTTAGAGGTGAGTTAAGGTCTTTAAATAGGGTCCAAGACCCTAATATAGGGTTTTAATCTAGCATGACGAACGTAGCGCGTTCCTTTAGGGAACGCAGGGCGTTCCCAAATGCACATGCATCCAAATTCCCGTGTATGCCATGCCTACCTCCCATGTACGCCATGCGTACCCGTTTTTCCCCATCACCCTTTAACTTTAAATAGTTATAACTTTTGCATCCCTTATCCGTTTTCGACGTTCTTTATATCCAAGAAAAGGTAACGAGAAGCCCTACACTTCTATAAAATTTATTTAGTCTGAAAACCAACCGAAGTTAAATCCAAACTTATAAAAAGCCGAATTATCAAAATACGATTATACCCTTGACCTCCGAAGACACAATCAAACACTTGGATCACTTAAACCATAACACGCACACCCAAGAAGGGACAAATTCTTCCTTCCCCAAGGCCTTAACCCTCATGACCACTGAAGATTGGGATGCAACTCCGAATAAAGATGCAAATCTGAAACTGAGTATTAGAACTCTCCCCCACTTAAATTAGATTTCATCCTCGAAATCCCTCCTTACCAACACTCGTATCAAAACAGAAACTTGAGGAATGCAACCGAAAATTCTATGCATAAAACGACTTTCCCAAGACAACCGAACCCAAACTGAAACTTCCATCCCAAAGAAAAAAAACTCTGAGCCACCGATGGAAAACAATTCTACCCTTTACGAAACCTGGAATCTACATTGGTCTGACTCCCCAACACACCACCCAAGCTGAAACAACTCCATGCCAAACTCTCAACGTTAGACCAAACATAATACTTCCAACCCTGAACATATCGATGCTACCAACAGAATAAATTCACTAACCATAACCAAATGCAGAATGCCCATACTTAACAGATGGCTCATATAATCCTTCGAGTAGAAGATCCATCCTTGCAATAGTTAGACTCAAACGACAGCTGCACAACAGGTTCAAATCAATTACTTTGAGATTATTTAATCCCACTACAAGAGGCTTACCATCTCCCGATAAACAAGCTACCCCGCACACAAGGATCCCAAATTACTTCTACTACTCGAAACATCACAATGCCTTCTAGCTGCTTTCCATAGAAGTCGAGACCCCCCTGGTTCCAACATGTCTACCAACTATCCGGAATACTGGACTCCTGCCCGGTTACTGAGCTAAAAGACACTCACACAGTCGCCCCACGCGACTTCCAAAAGAAAACCTCGACTGACAATAATTACCTAAACCATCACGACACTAACCCGATGCTAAACTAAACGTTGTAGGACCAGCTGTAGCCTTATCTCATACCCAGTCTCCTGCGACCTACCAACTCCTGATTCCAAACATGTTGTGGCTCTTCCACACGCTTGCAAACAGACCCACCTTGGCCTAGACCATCTGAAGAAATCCATGAGAACATCACATATTTGCCACAATCTCACCACTACACAAGGACCGTTGAATGCTACGGGCCACCCCACAGTCTTACAACACTTCCCACACTAATTGACCGCTAGTGAATGCTATGTGTCACCCCGTTGTCTTACAATACTTCTGTTCTAACTACTAACTAGTGAATGCTATGGGCCACCCCGTAATCTTACATCACTTCCACCTTGCCACAATGGTTGCCCAAAGCCTTACCGCTAATCTATCAATTCGAACACATCCAAAGTCGAGCACGCACTCGACCCAACACCCGAGATGAACTCGAGTCATGACTAGAACCCCAACTTGGGTCCTCTAAAGCATGCTGTCAAACACCACGAAGGCGTGAACCCAATGTTGGGAAGTTTCCCGAACTCCCAACTCACAAAATCCGCAATCCAAACAGCCACTTGGGCCGCCTTCCCCCCGTTGGGGATGCAAAACTCATCTTAGTTTCACACCTGCTTCCGTCTTGAATACCTGAATGGTTCTTCCCCATATTGATTCGACTAAGTCCTCACAACACATGAAAATTAGGATTCCCAATGTTTCTTACCCTCCAACGATCGATCTACTTACAACTGGCACTTACCAATGCTAGTATTCCATCACCATCTATCCCAAAGGCCGCATAAGCTCCGAAGACCAGTTGAAAACTTCCCAAATCCCAATAACACTGATAACCTCAGATGCTTAAAATGATATTACACTCAAATGTTGATGTCCCAAGGATGAATGCTCAAACATAAGCCTCAGCAACAAACCACTTCCCTCGGCAGCCCAAAAATCCAATCCACGCACCAATGCTAAAACCACTAAATCCTAGTGCTACTAGATAACTAACCCGCTGAATCCTGACCATAAAACTTCCACACAATGCCCCCAAACCGGTCTCGACTACAAACCAAGATAACACTGAACACTCTAAACTCGCTATAAGAGAAACAACCCTTCACTAAACCACTAATGATTCATGGCATGCAAATGGCATATAACATTTCTTGAAGATATAACCCAAACATAACCAGAGAAATAAACCAAATATACTCTTACCCAAAACTGATAGAGGATTCCAAACATCAAAATTTAGATAAACCGAAAAAAGTGAAAGATACGTACTCGTAACATCGCCTGCTGGAGTCCTGACCTCCCATGGCTGATGTCACACCCCAAAACCAAGAACGGCGGAAACGTTCTGGGGCGGAGGACGTCATGTAAAGTATCACAACACAGTAAATCTAAATAAGCAAACAACATCATCCATTGCATTAAATATATAATTTTAATACAAGCGTGTTCTGTACAGTTGTAGACACTAAAATAAAGTAATCAAAATAATAAGATGAGTCTTGGATGCGCTCCATCTTCTCAAAAGTTGGCATCTGTACCTGTCTACTGATGACCTGAGAATACGAGTTATTTTGAAACAGTTTATCAGCATTAAGCTGGTGAGTTCATAAGTATTTTAGTGTCGATGTTTGTTATCAAAAACATTTGAATCTGTCTCATTGTGTAAGTTTGTAAAATGTAAGTAAGTGTTTGTAAGTGTTTGTAAAAGTTTGAATCTCTCAGAAAAACCTATATTTTCTATTAAAGTAACCTTCTACCAAGGCTTAACTGTTTTGTATGCTCGTTTGATGTAAAAGTGTGTAATTTCCCAAGTGTAACTATCATTTAACAAAATATAGTTTGTACATTAATGTTTAAGTGAAATAATCACTAAATATATGGAATGGGTAAATCATTGTAGTACTGTAGTGTTGTATTATAGGAACTACTACTGTACTAACTACTTTAAACCGGATTTATATTAAGGCATAATGTGATAAATTGCACCATACTATCGATTGGTAACAACGACATAATGAATGGTCGTAATAACGGAATGACGTTTGGCACCCGTAGACCTGCAGGTCCGGCTGTAGCTAGCAGCAAGGTGTAGGATAGTCAATCCAGTATAGATCTATACGCAAACTCACGTTCTCCCTTCAAGAGAATTTTGGCTACAACTCGGGCCATGACATTTAAGGCATGCTCCGACACAGTGGATCACAATTGTTAACTTATTAATGTATATGTAATGTACTGTTACTTGTTCTAGTATAGTTGTATATGTTCTCTTCCTAGTATATTTGTATATGTTCTCTTTCTAGTATAGTTGTATATGTTCTCTTTCTAGTATAGTTGTATATGTTCTCTTTTTAGTATAGTTGTATATGTTCTCTTTCTAGTATAGTTGTATATGATCCTGTGTTACCCCGATGGTAACTCACTAATGATGTGCTGATAAGTATGAATATGGAAGTACTTTTATGTCTATATATGTATATTTGATATATAACTAATATTGAAACGACCTTCGAACGGTTACCCGAAATCCCACCAGACCACATCTAAATCGAGAAAAAGGAAATAGGGCGGATGACCTTTCTAAGCCCTTTCAACATTTCTTATATATCTATACATATATGGGCACACAATTTATAAGGAATAAACTAAAGTTTAATAAAAGCATTTGATAAGTAAAAGAGTTTGTAAAATATTTTGAAGTAAAACAGTTTAATAAACAGTTGGAACAATGAATAAATCATTGGTTTTCTAGTTATTAATCACATGTGATTAATGCAATCACATGTGATTGATGCAATAACTACAAGTATTTAACTTGTATCCCCCCATAAAGCATTTAAAACATTTAAAAGCATTTCAAAGGTTAATTAAAGGGGTATGAACTCACTTGTGGTGAGTGGATTGGATTGAAGTATCGGATACCGTGCTAGGAGGCAAACGGAGACTTGTTCACATGCACGAGCCTAGTTATCATATAATGAGCATATATATAACTAATTAGTCAAATAATAACTTAACAAAATAAGTTGGGACACTCAGGAACATGTAAACACCTTATATAAGTGTTATAGGTCCTAAGGGTTGCATCTAAGATGATATGGGACAAGGCAAAAGGGTTTAAAGCTTCCAAGGACCTTGTATAAGAGTTTACTACTCCATAAACTCCACATAAGGAGTTTACGGTCGTAAACCCTTGAGTTTACGGCCATGAACTCTTGTCTTGGTGGTTTTGGGTGTTTAAAAGTGATAAATGAATTCTAGAATAAGCCTAGCATTGGTAGATTAATCCTTTAGGTAGTTTAGGGCCCTAGAATGCTCCTTTGAGGAGTTTACGGCCTAAAGACCATATCCCCTAGAGTTTACGGTCGTAAACTCCTATGGGGTGTTTGTTTTAATTCTTTTAGGCCTCTTGCACACAAAGGATAGCTTCTAGGTTTTTGTTTAACGCTAAAGGGGACTTTAGGCACACTTTTGTGCCTTTACTTGGAGTTTACGGCCCAAGAGATATTCCTTGGCCGTAAACTCCCTTTAAGGGATGATTTTGATGTGTTTAGGTCTCCAAATTAGCTACAAGTATTAGAGGGTTAAAGTCTAAAGCCTTAGGAGTAATTAGGACACATTTTAAGCCCTTGAAATTGGTGTTTACGGTCCAAGAAACTCTTGGGCCATAAACTCCAAAAGCTATGTGTTCTTGATTGATTTCTAGCCTCAAATGATTCTACATAAAGTCCTTAACTAGTTACTAAACAAGGAAAAGGGACTAGGTAGCTTTTAGGCTTCGTTTTGGAGTTTACTCCCCAAGAACGTTCTTGGGTGGTAAACTCCCGGATCTTACAAATTTGACATATAAACAATGTTATTAAGCATATAACAAGCATTAAAACACATTTAGGAAAGTAGACTCACGATTTGGGATGAAAACCCGAAGATCCGTGAGAGAGAAAATGGCTTTTCTCTAGTTGGAAATGTGAATAATGAATTAATTTAGTTCAGAAATCTATTTATAGTCCTGAAATATTTTGGCAGAAAATATTTTTATTCCGGAATTTGATTCTAACATTATGAAGTTTTGAAAGGCTCAAGTTTCACAAACCCATGAGCATCCACTCTCCTGATAACTCCATAACTGTAAACCCTAATGTACACAAACTCATTCGGAAAAGTCTGAAATTCACTGAAACTGGACTAGCTTCTATTGAATAGATAATGTTCGTACAAATGGAAATTTCGGGTTGTCACAGCTGACACTGCAAAGCCCAACTCCTCTCTGTTGGGGCTCCTTCCCTACCCTGTCATCCATCGGTAATCCTCAAAGTAGTCGGATCAGACACATTCACTGCTCCTCCCCTCAACATCGGACAATCAGCCTTCTTGTGGCCCACTTGATCGCAGTGAAAACATAACGGGCTTGCCCCCTGAGGACAATCCCTGTTGACATGACCAACCCTGCCACACTTGAAGCAGCCCAAACACCTGTAACAACAAACTCCGTCATGTAATTTCTCGTACGTGCTGCACTGACCCCAGCCCTACTGGCCTCTCAAACGCATATCAGTAGTCTTAGGTTTCTTCCTAGGACCCTCCACTGCATGTACCTGATCTGACCCACTCTTCTCGATGTGCTCTAAATCGATCTCCTTCTCTCGGTCTCTAGAAATCATATCATTCAGGGCCTTGCACCATGAAGTACTCACAAACTCCCTGATATCATCCCGCTGCATATCATGATACCTCCCCTTCTTCTTTTCCTCATCTGCTGCATACTATGGTACCAATAAAGCCCTCTCCTATAACTTGACAGTGATCTTTGCCACAATCTCAATAGTCTGGCGGATATCCAGAAACTCTCATGCCAACTGTTGCACCTTAATCGCCGGTGCAAACTCAGCTTGGAACGTGGTCGAGAAGTCATCCCATGACATAGCATCGACAACATCATCACCCAACTCACTACTAACCTCTTCCCACCAATCTCATGGCCTATCCTTCAATAGGCATGAAGCATATTTATCCTTCAATAGGTATGAAGCCATATTCGCTAACCACCTCCTACTGACAATAGGGTCCCTCTCCACATGGAACGCAGGAGCTCCACAAGCATGTAACTCCCGAAAAGAAAGAGTGTGAGCTCTAACAATAGCCATAATCTTAGCATGGAATGCACCAAAGCGTTCATCCAAGATCTCCAAAATAATGCAAGAAATATCTGATAAGATGAACTCCCGTAACAGCTCGTTGATCGGATCAGTACCTGCACCTGAGCCAGAACCCGAACCAAAACCAAAACCAAAACCTAAACCACCCCCCTAAGTGCTTATCTCCAAACTGAAATACAACATGCCAATGATCAACACATGCCCAAGAATCCTCCTTCCATAAGCTTTTTAGATTCTCCAAGACTCTCACCGATTCGAGTATGGATCATGTGCATTCGATAGTACGAGCCCAATACTACCTTCCACGCTTATTTATACTTTCTCATCATACCTCCTGAATCCTCAAAATCACTTCCTCAAACAAATGCACCAAAACTCACTAAACAGCACTACAAACCTACTGAAACATATCCTAGGCTCTCCTAGGTTCCTGACCTCCCCTAATCCTCAACTACTGAAGGACTCCCACCAATGTCAACTAGCTTCCTCATGAATATAGTCACATGCAACAAAGATCAGATAATCCTTCAAGTAAGAGACTCAACCCTAGAACGGTTGGACTCAAACAAGAGCTGCACAATAGGGTCAAATCCATCACTCTAAGATTATTTAACCTGTGCCACATGTGACTTAGCATATTCACTTAGCAGTCAATTCACGTCACTAAGAGTCACACAAAGCACTAAGCAAGCAACATTTAGACAACGGAAAAAAAAATCTAACCAACATACACTAATCAAGCCATTCTATCCACTTATCAAAAGTTCATATTAGCATGTGTAACTAAAGCTCATACAATCAGGCATATAAAGGCATGTCTCCTATCATAAAATACTAAGCAGATCTTTAGCCCTAATCTAGCATGCAATTCTCATAATCATATCACATATCATAATAAACATGTATTGGTAGTATGGGAACCACTTACTTGAGCTAAGCCGATTGCACACATTATACCCCTTTCTTTGATTAAAAATTCTTTTTTTTGTTAGATGTTTACGTTGTAAAAATCTTCACCAAATCCTTAGTTTGAGTTCAGGAACACCCGAAAGTATGCGCGAATCGCTCAAACTAAGGCTATGATACCAACTTATAACATCCCAAAAATCGAGGGTAAATATTTTCATTTTTAATATATATAGATTCAACATCTATTTACATTTATCCAACATTAAGGTATTCCAAATTGAAATTTTTTTTGAGTAATTCCCAAAATCATAAGTTATGGAAAAACATAGTTGTGTGTGCGTTGCGATCAAGTCGGGCCCTTCCCTTTCGCACCAGAAGTACCTCGAATGTAGAAGTTCACTAAAAGAAATCCCTAACTGTTGCGCTGACGATTCCTCTGGGCTATCAATACCAAGATAACACCATATTAGCAATTGGGTACCAAACTATGATCCATAAACCATACTTGGGGAAAAAATGACCTTTTTACCTCTAACCCAACTTGAACCAAAACTGAGGCCCAAGTCCAAAAACCATAAAGTCCCAAAACTAAAAGTTCCATAGAGGCTCACTAATGGCCCAATTTCCTAAATTGGGCCCAACCCATATGGGCCTTATCCTAAAGCCCAAAATTCCCTTAGTCCAATAGTTAATCTTAGATGGCCCAAAAGGCCCAAAGCAACAAAGCCCAATACCGAAATGACACCACAATGTCCAACAACTAAAAACTCCACTGATCAAGTGAATGCACGACATCCCAGGGTTGAACGCATGGCGTTCGTCGCCTGAAAAATTGGTGGGGACTCAAGATGGAACACGTTGTATTCCCAGTGTCTACCCACGACATTTAAGGCTAAGTTCCAAATTCTCATTTCAAGGACTCAATCCAGTAAGTCCAATGTCTAGAACCCCAAAATAGTCCAATAACAGTGACTTAATCAATAAAGTCGAAGGCTTTAAGCCTTTGCATGGCATAAAGAAGCCCATCACCAAAGAGGAACCCCAAAGGTCAAAATCATCCCAAAATGTCTTAAAAACTTCTTAATGCCTTAAGACCTCAATACAAACTTCCATATTTGATTTCAAGGGACTTCTTATGTCATAAAGTTTCAAAATTTATGATTTAACATAACTCAATAGGGCCCAAATTAAAAACCTACGTCCCAAACCTCATCAAATAACTACCAAATCATGCATGGAAGGTTTATACCCATCAAGATGCAAAATTTATGACTCAATAACCTCAACAAGTACCAAACATGAAGCTCAAAGGTTCTTGAGTAATTTTTACTCACAAGAACCACCTCAAAGCGACCAAAACCATAACAAAATACCACTTAGCTAGATCTACATGAAAGAGTTGTCAAGGTTGAGACTTTATACCTCTATAAGATAGATCTAGGTGCACATAGCCTAAATCTAAAAGATCCAAGTCAATCAATGAATCATCAAGAAGTTCCTTCTTCTTCGTCAAGCACCAAAAACACACATAAATCACTTGAAGCTCAAGAATCACTCAAATGGAGGCTAGGGTTTCGTTCTTAGGGTTAGAGAGGATAGAGGCTGAAGGAAATGAGGGTTGGAGGTGAGTTAAGCTCTTTAAATAGGAACCAAGACCCTAATTTAGGGTTTTAATCTGGCCTGACGAACGCAATGCGTTCTCTTAGGGAACATAGGGCGTTCCTAAATGCACCCATGTCAAATTCCCGTGTACGCCATGCATACCTCCTTTGTACGCCATGCGTACCCGTTTTGGCCCACACCCCCTCTAACTTCAAAAGGTCATAACTTTTGCATCCCTTATCCTTTTTCGATGTTCTTTATATCCACGAAAAGGCAACAAGAAGCCTTACACTTCTATACACTTATGTTGTCAGAAAACTAACCAAAATTAAATCAAAACTTATAAATACCGAATTATCGAATTACAATTATACCCTTGACCTCCGAAGGCACAATCGAACACTTGGATCACTTAAACCATAACACCCACACCCAAGAAGGGCCAAATTCTTCCTTCCCCAAGGCCTTAAGCCTCATAACCACTGAAGATTGGGCCGCATCCCCCGAAAAAAGAAGCAAATCCGAAACCGAGTATTAGACATGGTCCATGTTTTCATCTTCTAGAAGCGAGCATTATGCACCAATGAGCACCTAGCGCTCACGTCACACGATGCAAAACGTAGATTTTCTAAATTCCATATCTTTTTCATACAGACTTCATTTTTGACGTTTTTTTCCGCGTGTAGCTCTCAATGAGTACTATAAGTTTCCTTCAAGATCTATCGATTAATTTAGACTTTATTTTTAGCCGTTATTTTTATATGATTTAATGAATTTGCAAAAACCGTAACTCTTGCATACGACTCCGATTTTTGTGTTCTTTTTACCAAAATTCCTATCTTAAAGAGTACTACGATTTTCATTTTAGTGACTTTATCCAAAAGTCAATCATTCGCTTCGTAACTTTTGATGTTAATAATTTTTAATTATGTTGTTGATTTTATATCTTATAAAATTCATATCTCGTTCATATGAACTCGGATTTCTACGAAATTTAAATTTTCGGGATCTCGTTGACATACACTTTCAATATATATATATATATATATATATATATATATATATATATATATATATATATATATATATATATATATATATATATATATATATATATATATATATATATATATATATATATATATATATATATATATGGAATGAAAAAATGGGATGCTATAGTAAAGAAAGGATTTGAAGTGGTATTAAATCTGTTATCTAATTAATTCAAATCTTGTTTTACCTACAAGTTACCTAAACTATAAATAGGATCCCTTTGCTCATTATTTTCGTTCATGACATTCCCAAGAAGCATAGGAATGAAACTTCTACCTCTATCCTCTCTCTCCTCATTATTCTGGGGTTTCTAGGGTTTTGGTTACAAATCATTAGAGGCACTGAACTTTTGGTGCTTGCTTTCCAAGGTTTTCAAGAAGGAGATTAGTGTGATTATTTGCTATAATAATCAAGAGGTATGTAACCTCAATCCTTTTTATATTTCGATTATAATACTTTACCATTAGGGTTCTTGATTTTCATAGTTTATTACTATCAGTAGAGAAAACATAGATCCGAATAGGTTACATGTGAACTTAAGAGTTAAGTTATTTTTCGCCTCATGTATAGATTTATAACTAATAAAACCCATCAGCAAGTGTCATGGGCTACCCCTATGGTCTTTCCCTGCAATTCCATGGGATACCACCAAGGTCTTTAAAACAAGCACCATGGCCTACCCCCATGGTACATGTCCTCTCCAAGCTCTAATGACTCTCCTGCCACCACCCAAAGGAAAAAAGATTGGAAGACAGCCAAACTTGTAGAGCTAATATGGAGAGAATGCGGTTTTGATACCATTGTGGATAAGTCCTTGATAAATTCTTGGATCAATCCTCACCGCGGACTGCTTGATGAAGATTACACTCCTCACCTCACATATGCGGAACCCCCTCCGGATGGTTACTGGGATGTTCCTACCCCCATGGTACATGTCCTCTCCAAGCTCTAATGACTCTCCTGCCACCACCCAAAGGAAAAAAGATTCGAAGACAGCCAAACTTGCAGAGCTAATATGGAGAGAATGCGGTTTTGATACCATTGTGGATAAGTCCTTGATAAATTCTTGGGTCAATCCTCACCGCGGACTGCTTGATGAAGATTACACTCCTCACCTCACATATGCGGAACCCCCTCCGGATGGTTACTGGGATGTTCCTATCTCCCCAAATGCCAGATACTTCATAGTATTTGAGCAATTCGATCGTAGCCTTCCAGACTCCAAAAGACTGCCAATGGAATTTGAAAAACTTAGTTTGTTTTATGCTAAGCATGCCTCTCCCATTGAGAATATATGGTCTAACGATAGACCATCCGCAATCAAGAACTACAAAATCAGGAAGTTCATGAAGGATGAATTCATCCAGTACACTCTGACTAGAAGGGAACACGATTATGTCCGCACCTAGACCGACTTCCCCTGTATGAACCCAGAATAGGTCTTTCTCATTGCAAAGGTGTTCCAGAACAAGTCTGAGAAGCACCCGAAGATGAAGACTACACTTGAAAGGGCTAATACTTTCTTGAAGGAAACGGTCTGTGATTTTGCCAAAATTGACGCGGACATCTACCCCACCATTGCCAAGAAATTCGATCTGCCACCTCTTGACCCCGCACCAATGCCTACCGAGGGCTATCAAGAAAGATCCTTAGGTGCAACCAACTACCCTGATCTCGGAGTCATTTTCAAAAGGAAAATAGACAACGTCAAATACTTCATTCCTATGACTACCATGTACCGCCTCACCAGGAAGCAACTTGACATCTGATGAACTGCAGTTGAAAAATTGAAGCACACTACTGCAGAAGTCAAGTTCGAGATCTTAAGGAGAATCACCTGGTTGGAAAAAATCAGGAAGTTTTGGTGGATCCTGATCAAGTTTTTCAAACTTCATAGATAAACGAAGTTGAAGAGGTCACTTAGGGGGAAATTGTTAAAGCATAAAAGTAACCCTCTTAAACTTCAGCTACCGCAGCCAACAAACACCTGCAGTCAAGTTTCCTCATCAGCAATCGCAACCACAGCCTCTACCAACCGCAGTCTCTACTAGATTACGTTACTTGTCTTCTATTGAAATACTCTCTATTGTCCAGTATGCCTTGCATGGCTACTCTTAGAGATGTAATCTAGTGTACTTCATGAGTCTCTATAAAGAGATCTCATTCTCTTGTATTCAAACACACATCTCTCATTTTCTAAATATACTTCACTGAAGTTATCTTTTCATCTCTCTTACTCACACTTCTTACTTTTATATAACATTTTACTATCTCTCTTCGGAGCAAGTCTTTTGTGACTTAATCACTAAGTTTGATCTCACTTATTAACTTGGTTTGAATGCATTTCTCGTTATGAATCAGTTTATGTGTTTACTTGATATAACATCTGTTATCATTTCCATTTCTTTATTTTTCTGCAACTAACTTTCTAATTATCTAAATCTAAATATTATTGTTGAGCTTTTAGATCCTTCGAGATTAATTATTCCGCGATATACTTGTTCTAACTTTTGTTCAAGTGTGTCTCAAAGTTTTTCTATCAACATGTAGTTTACACTTTTAAAATACTAAGTGGTCTAAATTAATAAAATTATACTTTTAATTTAATTAAACACAAACCATATCATTATGGATTTATTAACTCTCTTTTAATTACACACTTAATTAATTTAATAAAACCATAGGGGTGTAATTTGAACTTTTCAAAATACTAGGTTTTTAGATTTAATATTTCAAAATTAAGACCTTTTAATTAAATTTTAAATTCCAAAACTTGAGGACAAATTTTGAAACGTTTCAAAACATTATGATTTAACTATTTAAATTTGAAAAACTAAAACTTTTAAGTTTAAATTTAAACTATAAAACCTAAGGGTGTAAATTGTAACTTTTTCAAACTTACTAGGTCAAAATATTTGACTAATAATAATCTTATATTATCCATATTTAACCAAATCCATCAATTTTGATGAGTTTAACCATTCCAAACTTAAAAAGTCCAATTTTGGCAAGAAAAGAGAGTTTTGGCAATTATCCTCAACAAAATCTGGCAAAAAAATCGAAAAACCCGGCACTAGAGCCCTAGACTCGTCAAGTCCACAATGGAACTCGTCGAGTAGGACCTACTCGTCGAGTCCATTCACGGACTCGGCGAGTCTGCCAGTCAGAAGGTGAAATTTTTCGATTTTCTTGCAAGCAATGAACAATTAAGCATCAAATACATCAAACAAACAACCTAGTCTCTAATACCACTGATGGGTTTTGAGCACTACATCAATCCTATGGTGTACATGCAAACCCTAAAGCTTTGGATCTAGTTTGTCTAATGAACATGCAATAATTATCCAAAGCTCATAAACCCTAGATCTAGCATACAATAATCGATAACACATGAATTAGGGTTAAGATCTTACCTTGATTGTTATGTAGCAATAACAATCATAAACCTTCTTGATCTTGACTTCTGAAAGCTTAGTGCCTCAAATGTCGACTTAGGAGAGGGAGGAGGAGCACCAAAAACATCCAAGAACTTCTAGAGAAAGCTTAGCCACATTTTTGGGAGCCCTAAGGGTCTTTTTATAATTGTGTGGGCTGCTAGGGTTTCAGGTGAAAGCCTAATTCTCTGCTTAGGCCTTAAGCAACCCATGGAGTCCCTCTAGAAAGCGCTTGGACGAAACTCATATACGCTTCCCATAGATTTCGTCCAATCCCCTTTCCTTTAGGAATCCATAGCCTAATTTGCAACTATCATATAATTGCAATATCGGTCCCTTTTATTTAATTAATCTCTTTTAGCCACAAAATTAATTCTTAACTAATATTAATTAAACAATATGATTTCTCTTTTAATATATTATTCATATAATATATTAATAAATCACAATTAATCATCTTTCTCCTTAATTCATCCTATCAGTTGTTATGGTAAAGGCAACCCAAAATGACCATGCTCATAATCAGGTCAAGTACATACCAAAATAGTTATGAGCTTAGACACCTAATCCAACAACATACCCTATGATAACTTTAGGGTAGTGGTGTATTGCTAAGAGATGTAAATCTTTGTTAATCACCATAAGTAAAAGTTGAAATAATTATACAAAAATTTCGTAGCTAAAACACGATATTTTGTAGTTAAACATGATTAGAGACTGATTTGCTACAGAACCATAGCGTAGACAAATTCACCGTTAGTAATGGTTCGTTACGGAATCTGTAGCACTTTCGTAATAGAATTTGCAACAAACCGAGTCTGTAGAGTAATAGTTATGGACTACATCCGTAACAACATCGTAGCAAATTAACTACAATTTTTTTCGTAGCTAGTTGTAGCGAATTAACTACGCCACTTTTTTTTTTCATAGCTAGTCTGTAGTGAATTAACTACGCCCCGATGCACCGATCTATAGTAAATTTGTCGCAAATTAACAACAAACTAAATTCATAATTAATTTTTGTAGCAAATCAACTATAGGTAATGTCGTAGCAACTACTCTTAAATTTACTATGACGTAATTTTGTAGCATATATTCCATAGTAAATTCACTACAAATACATCTTTATCCTTGAAGTTTCTCTGTTCAAAGAAGGAAATAGGAAACATTGTTTCACAAATTTTATAGCTTAAAAAACATATAATAGATACTTACATCGTTATATTTGCAATCTTTTCACAAATTATATATTTACAAAAATATATAATTTTTATAAATTCTTGGAAGTGGGTCTATTCTGTTTAGATAATTAAGCTTCTATACGTGAAAAAATCTCAAAGCTTCTAGATGATAAACTTTAATAGTACATAGTCATTAAAAAAAATTGTCTCAATAGATTAAGCATATAATGACAGCTTAATGATATGAATATAAATTAAAAAACTACATATGATACATACCTAATAACCTCATATGCTTTGTCTACAGAGATTTACTTATTTTTCTCACGCTTCCTTTCTCAACTTTGACATATTGATGAAATATCTCCAATGTGTTGAAGCACTTCAAGACTTATGAAATTATGCGTATCTCCAATGGGTTGAAGCGCTCCAATGGTGTCCCTACATTTTATTATAAGAAAAAAACCAGACCTTTTTATGCAACTTTTTCATAAATTGCATAAAGAGATCTATCAATCTTTCTCTCGCCAAGGATTTAATCCCCTTTATCATACCAAAATCATAGTAGATAAGTGATTCATGATTCATCCGAGCCAATTGCAAGATTTCGACGATGAGGATCAACATGAAAGAAACTAGTTGTTGGAATCTGCATAAAATAAGAAAATTTTATTAAAATTAAGTCAAATATAAAAGCACTTTTGACCTTTTTAATGGGTGTGCTCATCTGAGTGTTAGGCGTTTTTTTAGGAGTTTTCAAAGTTTTGTACCCCAATATCCTTTTTTTTAGTCCAAAAGGTAAAGGGCAATGACCTTAATATACAAAATATCTCATTTTCTTTTTAAGGAATGAAACAACCTTGATTTTATTGCACCTTTGCAACTCTCCACTAACTTTGGACAAACTTATTATTCATACATCATTTGTCCATATAACTATATAAGTAATAATCCCTTTAGAGTGATTCAGGTGTTATAGTTTGATAAATTCTAGCTTTTGTTAATAACAGTTGCAAGGTTTCAACTTAACAATAAAAAAAAACATATCACCAATTCCATATTTTATTCAAAAGAGTCCATTCCGATCACTATAAAAAGCATTATTCATAACCAAGTACTCTCATAAACGAAAATCATATGACCAAATAACAACAACAAGAAAACAAAGAATAGTCAGAAGCAAAAAGGTTTACCTTATGTCATCAGTGCAAAACAATTCATTGGTTATTTGATGCGTTAGAAGCATGAATTTAGAAAAATTTATACCTTGATTTCTTTTTAATTTCATTTCAAAACACAACATTTTTGTAATTTATTTGAATTAGAAAAATTATATCATGAACAAATTGTTGTCATGCTTTTGAAATCAATCACTTTGGGTTTATCTATACCTGGAATAATTGATATCTCTTTCCAACATCAGAAAAGTTGAGTGATATTGTCTGAATCATCATCAAAACCCAAGATATATTTATTAAAGAAGTTGTTTAAGTCTTTCATAAGGATATGTTTCTCACTCTGCTCCAAATGATTGCAAGATAACATCAAATAAATTGACTTAAAAACAACTAAAAGGGAATTCACTAACCTAAAAAATAAAATAAAATAAAAATTCTAGATTTCATAATCATTTTTATTTTGTAAATGAAAATGTTACAAGAAACTTACTTCCACACTCATCCTTAAAATATTAATTATCTGCCCTTCTACCATCAATTCCTCTTGTTGACTTCCATTGGCAGTCGGTCAATTAGGTAAAATTTGTCATTAACAATGTAAGTACCTAATGATTTTGATTAAAAAAAAAGCTGATAGAATCTAATGGTCATAAAGGATGGAAAGAAAGAAAATTTACCTTATTGCATTGACATAATCTTTTATCACTTTTCCTAAATGATTGACAAGAAAGTAAAATGCAATGTGGTTTCCATACGATATAATAATTTTCCAAAAATTAGCATATTTTTTAACAAAATACACAGTTGGCGAAATGTGTATTCAGCTGAATTTTGTAACTTGAGATGAATCAACGAAAAAAAAGTTTTCTTATCCATATGGAAAAATCTTTTTTATCACTTTTCCAATGTTTTTTTGCAATAAAAATCAAGCCACCAATGGCAATGCAAGTTGTTATAGCAGGGATTCAAGATATACAAAGCTAATTAAACATTACCTGTTGTAGGAGACCAACATAACCACTATATCTTCCTATCTAATTTCCACTAAAAGTTTTCTGACAACATAATTAGGCTAACAAAAAGAAACCAAGTTAGTTTTGTTAGGCATTCATAATGTATAAGATAAGAAACTCCAAATAATAAAAATCAAATATAATCATAACTGTAGTATCACATGATAGTACTTGGATTAATCCATGAATTCATTTATTAGTCAAAATCATCTATCAGATCCATGAAGATGGAACTCAATACCTTAATCTCTAAAATTAACCCATCCCCAAGCTTCAATTAGTTACGAGCATCATAGACCAGAGCCTGAGGCCATTGTGTAAAATTTTAGTCACACTTACCGAAACTTAGAAAAAGTTTTATAAACCTTCACAAGCGACTTCATTTAGCCATTAATATCTTTGTTTCAAACAACAAAACTTAAACAAATAACTCGGTGAGACAATACATTAAACACCTTATGTGAAAGATTAAATATATACTTAGAATATCATAATGCCAAAAAAATATAAGATTTAATTTACACAAACCATCGAGAACATAGAACCAGATGCGAATATCGTTGACACGCAAGAAACAAATATAGAGGCGCAGGGGTTCAAGGATTGGTTTGGACAAAATCCTGCACAAGTTTTGGTAACTTCTCCATACTTTCTGCAAGGGGAAAAAAGTTTAATTTTTTTTACTTTTACTTGCTGATGATTTCAGTATAACATCATATAAAATGATGGAAGTTCCTAGCACCAATTAAGAAGCCAGAAGTTTATTTGTGTAAGATACAAGAAGAACCAAAAATGAAGTACCTTGAAGTCGAGAAGTAAAAAGATATTGTGTCAGTGCTGATTGTGACTCTGAATATCTTGCATAGAGTCTCAACATATTTATATTTTATACTCAATGAATATCAGTTCATAAAGAGGACATAAGGGTACGACTATATACAAAATATTTTTACTTTCGATTTTTCCAGATCCAACCTTAATCTTTCATTTGTGCTTCTATTTACATAAATCCTGCTTTGATCTTCCACTCTTTGTTGTTCGTACAAATAATATAGGGATGCGGCGGCTAAGCGAAACAGACGAAAGGGTTGGAGCTGAATTAAGGTTAAGGTTTCTGTGGTTTTTCGGTTAGGAATACAATCAAGTTTAGTAAGTATGGAGAGGTTAGGAAGCCGCATAACCTGTGTTTAATTTAACATGATGTCATCAATTTCGAGCAATTTGATTTGAGGTTGAAATTAATCAACGAAACACAAGAATGACTCCATATCATCAAGTTTTTCTTTTAATATATATAAAGATGCGTCAACTGTTGAAATCTTAGTTGTAGGGGCAATTTGGTCATTATCCATAATTGATGATTTTAAGTTTTTAAGATCTTATTTCCATACATCATATCAAATTTTATCATTGAGTGATAAAACATAAAGGAATAGGGGACCATACATGCTTAGCTGATGGTCTCTTTCATGCGAAACCCCTACATGTGAATTTATGTTTTTTTAGCTTAATCATTTTGATCGTTCAAAAGTGGACAAGAAAATTTTACCAACTTTTATTCATCAAGTAAAAATTAATTTTTGTCCCCTCAAATTTGTAACTAATCTGCTCTAACTTGTGGTTGTGACCATTTTGCCCCTATGAGTTTTCCTTTGATAAACCAGCATGTTTGGAGGCTTAACAAAAACTACAAACCAGGGGTAGAAAATAAATAGTAAGGAGGTGAGTGGATGTAAGTGGACCAAGGTACACAGAGACTGTGTATGTAATTCTGTTACACATAAACTGTTTATCTAATTAGGTAACATGTTATAAGTGATATTAGATGCATACGAAGCTACATACAAAGTCACACATACATCCATACACATACTCATATTCACTGCAACTACGTTATAGTCATTAGGATATAAAATGAATTAATACGTTTATACAGGTGGAACAAATTCCCTTGTGGATACAACATATTTGTATTTTTTTGCATGCTAATATATAAGTTACATGAATATATATATATATATATATATATATATATATATATATATATATATATATATATATATATATATATATATATAGATATGTATATATATATATATATATCAATTTTAAATTGTTCTTACCTGAAAAAATTTGTATGGCTATATGAATCGTTATCTACCAAAAAACAACAATAGAAGTTATTTCATGTGGGAAGTAATATCAAGATACAAGGTTGTGAAAACCATTTTCAAAGAAAACTATTTGGTGTCATCCTTGAATACTGACCATTTTACCCCTGATGTTGTTTAGAGGTTTTCTAGGCCTAATAGGTTGTTGTTGTGCTGATATTTTAAGTTACCTGCATAAAAAAGAAAAGGGTGACACAAAAGCCTACCGTAACAGGGACTATATTGTTTGTTCCACAAACAAAAGTTTCCACCAAAAGGATTGTAGGACCGAAAGAAAAGCTAAAAAGACTTAAATACCCATGGTAGGAAAAAGCAATACCGAGTAGATGAAGAATCACTATGTACCCTTATTCTCCTTCCCTTTCATGCGACACACGAGTAAAGGTTGGAGCGTTTTATAAAATGCTTTGTACTATATATGCATATAGATTACAATGTTATAATCAAGTAAAATTATGGGAAAACCTTAGAAAAACCCAACGTATTTTCACCTAATGCTTAACAAAACCACTATATTATTTTTTTAGTACACTAAACCCTTCTATTTTCTTAAATTTTTATTTATGGTTTTCTGAACTTAGAAAAACCTAATCTATTTTCATGAATGGATTGAAAAAACCATTATATTATTTTTTTTAATGCATTTAAACCCTGATATTTTAATTGTTTTTTAATCTAATGATTATAACATTAGAAACGTTAAGAATCGATTACCTAACATTTTTGGCTATTTAGGATTACCAGCTCAGTGCCTTAAATGATACATTTTAAAAGATATAAGGGTTTTAACATACAAACAAATAATATAGTGGTTTTATTAAGATTTGATGAAAATATGTTGGGTTTTTATAAGATTATCCCTAAAATTATTAAAGTAAAATGCTATAATAAGAGGAAATGAAACTATGATGGTATAATAAACAAATCAGTACCACTATTTTGTAGCAGAATAGCTACAAATTTTGATTTCATAACAATATTTGTAGGAAAATAACTACAAACTTTGATCTATAGTAAATTTGTAGCAAAATACCTTTCGACCTATAATTCTCTAGCAAATTTTGTAGCATGATAACTACGGACTCCGATTACATAGCAAAATTCCATATTTCTTCAGATATTAGCTACAGCTACAGAACGTAATTTTGTTGCTGATTCTTTAGCAAATACAACTACGTCTAACTACTCTGTTGCATAGTCCATAGTTACGTAGCACAATTCCGTAACTATTCAAAAATTAGCTACGAAATGCAATTCTATAAAAAATTCCATAACAAAATAGCTATGACAACCCATTATGTAGCATATTCCATAGCATAATAACTACAAATTTTACTTCCGTAGTAAAATTCCATAGTTATTTTAACTTTTTCTTGTAGTGAATATTCCATGTGAAAGTGGAAGTCTAATGGAGATAAGCCTGCCAATACAACAAGTTTGTAACACCTACTAATAAATACATAGACTTATTGGGTTGCATATAAAATACAAACTAAAAATAAATTAAAAAAAAAAAGATAAATTTGTTATTCATCAATGATTTGATGATTTAGTTTATGTTATCGATTATGTATATAGTTATAAAACATGGTAAAACTATAAGTTATACAATTATGCTTTTTTTTTCAATTAATATTATCATATTCGATCTCTTAACAAATTCCTGTTATTGATTTTTGTAGAAAGAATATTTATTTTCATTTTGCATATTTTTATAAATGAAAATATCATTGAAAGAAAAACGTAAAATACAACATAAAGTTCATTCTATAATACATGCATGGAGCAAAGTTAAAAGTTAAAACAGCCGTGTCGTAATGTTGTACAATGCATACAAAAATATTCATTTTTTAAAGTAGATTACAAAATCATCTTACTAGCTCTTTGCTCTTCACTAATATCATACATTCTTTAACAACCTCCCTCCCTACCTCAGATTTTGCTAAAGCACTTTATCTCTATCAAAAAAATAAAACACCTTTTTCTCTAAAAATAGCATCGTACTAAGATTTTCGCTAAAACTCCCCATTTACTCTTCAAAATTCTTGTTTTGTTCACTTATTTAAAATACTTAATTTCTCACCTACTTTATACATCATCCTTAAATGCCGGATGTTACAACTTGCAAGACGGTCTAAACGTGTAAACCCTGAGAATTGATGGAGAATTCCAGTTTTAGACTGTCAACCCAATCAAATGAAGCTTATATGTTCACTCAATTGTTAAAATCAGATTTTGGGGACGAATTTTTTAACCATCACCTTCAAGTAATGTCACTTTTTGTCCTCCATGGCCACTGCTCTTGTTAATTAGCTTAATATTGTTTCTTCACATAGGCAAACAATGCAAGGTCAATTTTTTGTTTACAAAAAGCTCACAAGTATCAAGTATGTATAATTCTCTAGACTGATTGTCTTAATCTTCGCCTTTCTATCATACATATAAAATATCTATAATACATTCGTACATGCATACATATCTGTCCTGCTATACATATATCAGTAGTTCACTTTTGCTCTATATGCCCTGAAGTCCTAAACTCTGTATTTTACTTATGTCGTGGTGCAAATGAGGCAGTTGGTTTAACATACTGATGTTGCAATTGCTGTTTTTGTGGCAAAATAACAATCCGTACATAATTATTGTAGTTTTTATAGCAGAAAGAATATGAACAAAACTGTAGAACCAAACAATTATTTTCTAGTAATAGTTGATAAAGAATCAGCATGAAACAAAAATTCAAAATTTAGATACTTGATCACATGAACAGGTATCTACTACTTCTGATAGTTTACCATAAAGCTTGTATTGTAACATCCGTGTTTCTAAATAGTAAATTAAAGTAGTCACTTTGACAATTAACTGGCTTGTTTACCCCACCTCGCAACTAAATCCATCCATCCATATCCATTTTCATACTTTAAAACTAGTTTTGGATTTTCTCTTTTGAATTCAAAAAATTCAAGCCATTTCACATCAGGAGGCAAGATCCTCCTTGTTGCAGCATCATCCAACTTCGGGTGTTCCTGGTTCATCGAAAAAAGGCATAAGTATTTTTATTTCATGTTAAAGGGGGAAAATCCAAACTGATTTTTGAAATCTTGAAAAATGCATTTATCGAGGTGAATTGGTTTTTTTTTTTTGTGTATATATATATATATATATATATATATATATATATATATATATATATATATATATATATATATATATATATATATATATATATATATATATATATATATATATAATGTAAAGGTCCAAATTCAAATCTTTGAGATTGTGTCTAGGGTTCGTGATAATTCAGTCTAAACTTTCTCTGAGGTGTTCTATAAAACAAGCCCATTTCTTTAGTTTCAATTTTCAACACATATATGTTATATATTGTTAAGATTAGAAGTTATTTTTTTAATAAACATTTGAATAGAGTTTTGCAGCTTCAGTTCGTTCAGCCTATTTGACCTGTTGCTATTTTAGTGTTTCTTTTTATTATACTCATTTGATAAAATATAACCCGTTTATAGGTATATAGACCGAATTTCTCCTTCTATGCTTATGTCAGGAATTAGATATGCACAATACACCATGCTTGCAACCAAGAAAATTGTGGAAGTGAGACACCATACTTTCAAGAATGTGATGCATAAAATAAAATACCATTGGATCACATGAGATGACATTTTCAAAGGTTAAACTGAGGGACTCCAGTTCAGGACAATATTCGAGGGCTTGGATGAGTCGTTCAGCAGTAAATTCATCAATTGATGAGTGTAGCTCCAAAGTCTTTAGATTTTGTAGAGCCAGATCATGTGCATCATCAATCTACTATAATAATGATAGCAAGTAGAGTTATTAATCATGGTATCAAATAGGCATATGGGTACACAATTGATAAAGATTTCATGATAAACAAGTAATGATGCAATTTAATCAGGACTCAGGAGTATATACAATTTAAATACAAAATTTGGAAAGCAAAAAACATCGATTGAGAAACCTCTATATATCAGCCATTCATGAAGAGAATAAACATTTACCTCGGGTAAGAAATCAAGGTTAGTAGCTAAAGATTCCAAATGAGAAAATTCATGAAACAGCTTATTAAATATGGCGTCGCACTCGGGATAAAGTACAGCTTCCTTCAATGAGTATAGACATTCAAAGATATAACTTGAAGCTACTTCACCTTTTAAATCCAGATACACCAGTTTTGGGCATGAAAGTTTAAGAGAACTACACAAGTAGTACTTACACCAGTTAAGAAGTGTCAGCTTCTTGAGGTTTGGACATGAAACACAAAGAAGATCAAGTTTGTCTACCACACATTCATACAACGTTAAATCCTCCAGCAACGGGCAACTTTCAAGAAAAAAATATTTCACTAAATCATTGTCAAATAACTCAACATTTTCCAACTTAAGAACCCTAAGTGCAGGAAACCCAGAAATTCTAGGTAGGATTACACGATGTCTACAAGACAACCTTAATACCTCCAAAGAAGTGCAAGTCATAAGACAATGGGGTATCATCATATCCTCAATGTACTTCTCCTTGGGCCCAAAACTCAAGTCAAGTTGTTTGACGTTTTTCATAACGGTGGCGTGAATCCACCGCTCTACTGTCGATGTTCTGTAGGAATCCCAACCAGATAAACGAAAACAATACAAATCCACGGATCTGTTTAACAAAACCCAATAAACAAATTCTTTGAATTTGCTATTTTGCAATTTTGCTAAGGGTTTTAAGTCTAGAGAAGGAACTAATGTCCACAAATACCTCCATCGTCTGGACAAAATGCTTGTTCGGATTTGTTCTTCGGTAGATTGAAGGCCCGAGAGAATTAGAAGAAGAAGAGGATCTGGCAAGTTGCTGATCAAATCAACCCCATCTTCATGTTTAGAAGCCTTTCGCTGCACGGAATTGTTCATGCCTTTGGTGATGTGAACAAAAAAAAAAAAAGAATCACCACAGTTCTATTGATCTATCTCGCAGCGTCTACAGAAAGTACGAAAAGTTTCGTAATAGAAGATATATTGAAGTAACAGAAGAGGGTTCAACCAATTGAAGAGATAAAGAAACGGTATTTTGGTAAACGAATATATAATTTTTTTTTTTAGAGAAAATTACAAATTTAGCTGAATATTTTAATTATTAGTAAAAAAAACCCAAAAATTTTTTAACCAGCAAAATCTAGATGGATTAAACTCATCTGCGAATTTAAAAATGTTTTTAGTCACCAAAATCGAGATGATGGATTAAGCTCATCTGCGATTTTTCTAAGTCATTTGTGAGCGTACAGGTCGCTAAAGCACAGACGTCTTTAGCAACTTGTATGTTCGCAGGTGGTTATTTTAAAAAAAAAAATTAATTTTTTCCGCATAAATACCCCATCTCTAACTGAAATCACAGATGAACTAAATTCATCTACGATATCCTCTCATCCACGGGCAATTTTGTGTTTTTTTATTTATTTTTTATTTTTATTATTTTTAACTACGACATTAATAGGATTTGACTACGAAACAACATTATTATATATAAAGTTTTGCAAAAAATTATCACTTTAGTTGTTATTTTTTGAAAAATTTGTTTAAAATCTCTCTAATAAAATGAATTCGTTCATAGTGTCTCTAGAGAGAAAGTTCTCTAACAAAAAGTTTGAAGAATGAAAGAAAAAACAAAACTATGTTTTTATACCCATGAAAAAGAAAAATCATAGATGGACGCAAAATCACAAATGGACAAGTAAAATCACAGATGGATAGAGTCCATCTACAATTTTGGTGGCTATTTCTTGTCATTTGAGTTTTTTTTGACTATTTTCCACAAAGTATTAGACTATATTTGTAATTTTCTCTAATTTATAATATTAGATAAACAAATTAAAAAAAATTGATATAATCGTAATTAAAAAACGATTGTGGATATTAATGCAATTTTAATATTTTTAGAAGGATATAGACGTAATTTTAAAGTTTATAAGGATATTGAAGTAATTTTCAAATTTTACAAGGATATATTTTTTAAATATACATTATACCTAAAATATCACAACTAACAAAAATATTATATTCTAACAGCACAATTTTTAGAAAGTTTTTAAACTTTTAATATAAGGACCCAATTTTCACGCCCAAAATTTTTATTTAAAATAAGTGGTTTGTAAAATATTTATAGTAAAACATCATCCGATCATATCATCCCATAAAACATATTTTGTGTCCGAAACCAAAACATAAAAACAACCATAATGTCAGAGTACACATCCCAGAATATCTCGTAGTGCGGAAAACAAAGAGCGTGTGTTTGATATGCCACTACCGCGTCAGCTCCTTCCCTTTCGCTGAAGAGGCACCTGAAACAACAACTAAAAACCGTAAGCACTAAGCTTAGTGAGTTCCCCAACCGTGCCACATACTGAATAGCCACTTAACATACATATATTGTCAGGCATATCTGGGTGCCCGACCTACCCCTTCGGTCCTATCGACCGGATACTGACTAGCATATCTGGGTGCTGGTCTCCCCTTCGGTCCTCTCGACCGGATACTAAGGACTATTTCACCCCTACCACTACCACATAACATGTATCACATAATCTATCTAGCTTGGGTGGGCATATCTGCCCCTTCGGTCATATCGACCGGTAATCTGGGGATTATCTCCCCTACTGTCACTAACACATAGCATCATATCATAATAGCACATAAACATAACACAGGTAGTAGCAGCCCTAGATGAATATCACATAGACAATCATCTAATCATACAACTCCTACTAGTGGGCCGGCATTATGGCCTTAGACCCACTGCTACTGGAAGGTAACTCACCTCGAAAAGTAGTTGCTGAAAGTCTGCTTGCTAAGCGCTTGACTGCTGAATCGGAAATCCTCCGGCTATAAATCATAAACATAGATTAGCCACTCATACACACCCTTAGGTCAGATGACTGACCCACCCCTGGTCCAAGGTCAACTCCTTGGTCAAAGTCAACTTCCAGTTGACTGGACTCGCCGAGTCATGGCACCGACTCGCAGAGTCCTTCTCCCACTAACCTGGTCCCACTCTACAAGTCCCTTTTCCCACTCACCGAGTCACCCTTAACTTACTACTTGGGACGATAGAACCGGCTCACGATCCGACTCGTCGAGTCCATACGAGCAGATCTCCTACTCGCTTCCAAATCCTCACCAGAGCATCCTTTATGAGGATTTGGGTTTTTGGGACTATTGCTACACATAGATTGCTAATTCCGCGTGCAGATACGAAGGGTTTGACCTTCAACACCTAAATCCCTCTTACTCAGTAACCACATATACCATACACACATAACATGCCATATCATATCCGATCACAGAACAGCCATGCACTTCAGGTCTACTGTGTGACTGGTCCGCCGCACCGGCCAACAGTCCACCTGGTCCACCCTCCGAGTCTAGCCATATACATCAAGTCTGCAGTGTGATTGGTCCGCCCGCACCGGGCCTTCAATCCACCTGGTCCACTCTCTGAGTCCACAGTATGACTGGTCCGCCCGCACCGGGACTTCAGTCGGCCTGGTCCACTCTCCTAGCCTCGACACGTCTGGTCCGCCCTCTTGGGGCCTACAGCCTATCCGGACCGCTCGCTGGGCCTTTGGGACAACCGGTTCGTCCTGGGTATCTAGGCCTACAGCACAAAGCAGGACCCGCCTCAACCCAACTCCAGTCCAAACAACCATGTGCACATAAACATACAATCATATAACAAATCACAGTCAACAAGCCGATCAAGCAGGTCACATAACATATCATCATCCTAACCAGGATACCGCCCTAACCGGTCACTAGCATAGCATCACCCTACATAACAAGATACCGACCCCAACCATGTCTCTAACATATACCATCCTAACTACCAGGATGCAAACATATCAAAGCAGTAACATAACAACAAATACTCGGATCTCAATCCGATAAAGGGCCGGCCTTGGTGCCTTAGACCCTGTTGATATAGTGAGGATAACTCACCTCGCAACTGCCGACTGAACAGATAAACTCGAGCTGATCCGATTACTGATAAGATCTCCACCACTCACCAACCACAAAAACACTGAACTTAAAAAAATATCCAACAATTACCAAAATGCCCCTGGAGAATAACTGGTCAACCCTTGGACAAAGTCAAAGTCAAAGTCAACCCCTGACTGACTCTACTCGCCGAGTCAACCCAATGACTCGACGAGTCCACATACACAGAACTTCCTCCATCCGCGACTTAACTCGCCGAGTCACCCCAAGACTTGCCGAGTCTAGCAACTCTGAGTCCTTTCTCACTCGACTCCCCGAGTCATCCCTTGACTCACCGAGTCACAGCTCAACCAAAAGAAACTTGGACCTCACAACCAGACTCGCCGAGTCTAAGGCTATCTTCAACCTACTCGCCGAGTTGTTCATCCAACTCGCCGAGTTCCAGACCATCTTCAAGCAACTCGCCGAGCACACCTTTGTGACTCGCCGAGTGCCTCTAGATCTCATCCCAAACAGAACCTTCCAGGCCATGCCATTGATCCAAAACATAGATCTAGCCTCCTACAACCCATCCATCACGTAAAGTGGCAAACTTTACGTGAATCCAAAGAGATCTAGGCATTTTACACTTTAGGGCTAGGGTTTGGGACATGATGGCTTCACCAAACACTCAAGAACAGGGACTTTAATGCACTTAAGACCTCCTCCACTCCAGATCTGAGGTGGCAACCTCAGATCTACTCTTCAAACTCAAGATACCACAAGCTAAGCCTCCCATACATTCCAAGAATCATGAATCTAGAAGAATAACAGCCCAAGAACGAGATTATACCTCAAAAGGAAGCCCCAATAGCAATGAAATCCGAATCTAAGCAAAGCCCCTTACTCCAAGCCTCCTAACTCTCTAAGATCTTCCTCCAAATCTTTTTTCCAAGGTTCAATTGCTCCAATCCTTCACACTAGCGTTTCTAGGGTTTTCTGGACTTAAGGGAAGGTAAGGAGGCTGGGGAGAGGGCATAATGTCCTTTATATAGGGCTCATCCTCCGAAATTAGGGTTTTCTCCACTCAGCACCAACTCGCCGAGTCCAGCCGCCGACTCGCCGAGTTGGCCACTTAACACGCGACCAAAATCGTGATCCTACTCGCCGAGTCCACTCGTGGACTCGCCGAGTTGCCCTTTCCCAATTACTCTTTTAGCCCTTCAACTTTACTCTTGATATCCCGGGATGTTACATATTTGATGCGTTAGAAGCATGAATTTAGAAAAATTAATACCTTGATTTCTTTTTAATTTCATTTCAAAACACAACATTTTTGTAATTTATTTGAATTAGAAAAATTATATCAGGAACAAATTGTTGTCATGCTTTTGAAATCAATCACTTTGGGTTTATCTATACCTAGAATAATTGATATCTCTTTCCAACATCAGAAAAGTTTAGTGATATTGCCTGAATCATCATCAAAACCCAAGATATATTTATTAAAGAAGTTGTTTAAGTCTCTCATAAGGATATGTTTCCAAATGATTGCAAGATAACATCAAATAAATTGACTTAAAAACAACTAAAAGGGAATTCAATAACCTAAAAAATAAAATAAAATAAAAATTCTAGATTTCATAATCATTTTTATTTTGTAAATGAAAATGTTACAAGAAACTTACTTCCACACTCATCCTTGAAATATTAATTGTCTGCCCTTCTACCATCAATTCATCTTGTTGACTTCTATCTGGCAGTCGGTCAATTAGGTAAAATTTGTCATTAACAATTTAATTACCTAATCAATTTGATTAAAAAAAAGTTGATAGAATCTAATGGTCATAAAGGATGGAAAGAAAGAAAATTTACCTTATCGCATTGACATAATCTTTTATCACTTTTTCCTAAATGATTGACAAGAAAGTAAAATGTAATGTGGTTTCCATATGATATAATACTTTTCCAAAAATTAGCATATTTTTTAACAAAATACACAGCTGGCGAAATGTGTATTCAACTGAATTTTGTAACTTGAGATGAATCAACGAAAAAAAAGTTTTCTTATCCATATGGAAAAATCTTTTTATCACTTTTCCAATGTTTTTTTGCAATTAAAATCAAGCCACCAATGGCAATGCAAGTTGTTATAGCAGGGATTCAAGATATACAAAGCCAATTGAAACATTACCTGTTGTATAGGAGACCAACATAACCACTATATCTTCCTATCTAATTTCCACTAAAAGTTTTCTGACAACATAATTAGGCTAACAAAAAGAAACCAAGTTAGTTTTGTTAGGCATTCATAATGTATAAGATAAGAAACTCCAAATAATAAAAATCAAATATAATCATAACTGTAGTATCACATGATAGTACTTGGATTAATCCATGAATTCATTTATTAGTCAAAATCATCTATCAGATCCATGAAGATGGAACTCAATACCTAAATCTCTAAAATTAACCCATCCCCAAGCTTCAATTAGTTACCAACATCATAGACCAGAGCATGATGCCATTGTGTAAAACTTTAGTCACACTTACCGAAACATAGAAAAAGTTTTATGAACCTTCACAAGCGACTTCATTTAGCCATTAATATCTTTGTTTCAAACAACAAAACTTAAACAAATAACTCGGTGAGACAATACATCAAACACCTTATGTGCAAGATTAAATATATACTTAGAATATCATAATGACAAAAAAAATATAAGATTTAATTTACACAAACCATCGAGAACATAGAACCAGATGCGAATATCGTTGACACGCAAGAATCAAATATAGAGGCGCAGGGAGGGGTTCTAGGATTGGTTTGGACAAAATCCTCCACAAGTTTTGGTAACTTCTCCATACTTTTCGGCAAGGGGAAAAAAGTTTAATTTTTTTTACTTTTACTTGCTGATGATTTCAGTATAACATCATATAAAATGATGGAAGTTCCTAGCACCAATTACGAAGCCAGAAGTGTATTTGTGTAAGATACAAGAAGAACCAAAAATGAAGTACCTTGAAGTCGAGAAGTAAAAAGCTATTGTGTTCGTGCTGATTGTGACTCTGAATATCTTGCATAGAGTCTCAACATATTTATATTTTATACTCGATGAATATTAGTTTATAGAGAGGACATAAGGGTACGACTATATACAAAATATTTTTACTTTCGATTTTTCTAGATCCAACCTTAATCTTTCATTTGTGCTTCTATTTACCAAAATCCTGCCTTGATCTTCCACTCTTTGTTGTTCGTACAAATAATATAGGGATGCGGCGGCTAAGCGAAACAAACGATTAAGGTTCTTGCAAGGGTTGGAGCTGAATTAAGGTTAAGGTTTCTGTGATTTTTAGGTTAGGAATACAATCAAGTTTAGTAACTATGGAGAGGTTAGGAATCCGCATAACCTGTGTTTAATTTAACATGATGTCATCAATTTTGAGCAATTTGATCTGAGGTTGAAATTAATCAACGAAACACAAGAATGACTCGATATCATCAAGTTTTTCTTTTAATATATATAAAGATGCATCAACTGTTGAAATCTTAGTTGTAAGGGCAATTTGGTCATTATCCATAATCGATGATTTTAAGTTTTTAAGGTCTTATTTCCATACATCATATCAAATTTTATCATTGAGTGATAAAACATAAAGGAATAGGGGACCACACATGCTTAGTTGATGGTCTCTTTCATGCGAAACCCCTACATGTGAATTTATGTTTTTTTAGCTTAATCATTTTGATCGTTCAAAAGTGGACAAGAAAATTTTACCAACTTGTTCATCAAGTAAAAATTAATTTTTGTCCCCTCAAATTTGTAACTAATATGCTCTAACTTGTGGTTGTGACCATTTTGCCCCTATGAGTTTTCCTTTGATAAACCAGCATGTTTGGAGGCTTAACAAAAACTACAAACCAGGGGTAGAAAATAAATAGTAGGGAGGTGAGTGGATGTAAGTGGACCAAGGTACACAGAGACTGTTTATGTAATTCTGTTACACATGAAATGTTTATCTAATTAGGTAACATGTTATAAGTGATATTAGATGCATACGAAGCTACATACAAAGTCACACATACATCCATACACATACTCATATTCACTGCAACTACGTTATAGTCATTAGGATATAAAATGAATTAATACATTTATACAGGTGGAACAAATTCCCTTGTGGATACAACATATTTGTATTTTTTTGCATGCTAATATATAAGTTACATGAATATATATATATATATATATATATATATATATATATATATATATATATATATATATATATATATATATATATATATATATATATATATATATATATATATATATATATATATATATATATATATCAATTTTAAATTGTTCTTACCTGAAAAATTTTGTATGGCTATATGAATCGTTATCTACCAAAAAACAACAATAGAAGTTATTTCATGTGGGAAGTAATGTCAAGATACAAGGTTGTGAAAACCATTTTCAAAGAAAACTATTTGGTGTCATCCTGGAATATTGGCCATTTTACCCCTTTGTTTAGAGGCATTCTAGGCCTAATAGGTTGTTGTGCTGATATTTTAAGTTACCTGCATATAAAAGAAAAGGGTGAGACAAAAGCCTACCGTAACAGGGACCATATTGTTTGTTCCACAAACAAAAGTTTCCACCAAAAGGATTGTAGGACCGAAAGAAAAGCTAAAAAGACTTAAATACCCATGGTAGGAAAAAGCAACACTGGGTAGATGAATAATCACTATGTGCCCTTTTTCTCCTTCTCTTTCATGCGACACACGAGTAAAGGTTGGAGCGTTTTATAAAATGCTTTGTACTATATATGCATATAGATTACAATGTTATAATCAAGTAAAATTATGGGAAAACTTTAGAAAAACCCAACGTATTTTCACCTAATGCTTAAAAATACCATTATATTATTTTTTAGTACACAAAAACCCTTATTTTTTCAAAAAAATTTATTTATGGTTTTTTGAGCTTAGAAAAACCTAATCTATTTTCATGAAAGGATTGAAAAAACCATTATATTTTTTTTAGTGCATTTAAACCCTCATATTTTAATTTTTTTTAATCTAATGAATTGTAACATTAGAAACGTTAAGAATCGATTACCTAACATTTTTGGCTATTTAGAATTTACGGAGCTCAGTGCTTTAAATGATACATTTTAAAAAATATAAGAGTTTTAACATACAAAAAAATAATATAGTGGTTTTTTTAAGATTTGATAAAAATATGTTGGGTTTTTATAAGATTATCCCTAAAATTATTAAAGTAAAATGCTATAATAAGAGGAAATGAAACTATGATGGTATAATAAACAAATCAGTACCACTATTTTGTAGCAGAATAGCTACAAATTTTGATTTCGTAACAATATTTGTAGGAAAATAACTACAAACTTTGATCTATAGTAAATTTGTAGCAAAATACCTTCGACCTATAATTCTCTAGCAAATTTTGTATCATGATAACTACGGACTCCGATTACATAGCAAAATTCCATATTTCTTCAAATATTAGCTACAGAACGTAATTTTGTTGGTGATTCTTTAGCAAATACAACTACGTCTAACTACTCTGTTGCATAGTCCATAGTTACGTAGCAAAATTCCGTAACCATTCAAAAATTAGCTACGAAATGCAATTCTATAGAAAATTCCATAACAAAATAGCTATGACAACCCATTATGTAGCATATTCCATAGCATAAGAACTACAAATTTTACTTCCATAGTTATTTTAACTTTTTCTTGTAGTGAATATTCCATGTGAAAGTGGAAGTCTAATGGAGATAAGCCGCCAATACAACAAGTTTGTAACACTACTAATAAATACATAGAATTATTGGGTTGCATATAAAATACAAACTAAAAATAAATTATAAAAAAAGATTAATTTGTTATTCATCAATGATTTGATGATTTAGTTTATGTTATCGATTATGTATATAGTTATAAAACATGGTAAAACTATAAGTTATACAATTACGTTTTTTTTTTCAATTAATATTATTATATTCGATCTCTTAACAAATTCCTGTTATTGATTTTTGTAGAAAGAATATTTATTTTCATTTTGCATATTTTTATAAATGAAAATATCATTAAAAGAAAAACGTAAAATACAACATAAAGTTCATTCTATGATACATACATGGAACAAAGTTAAAAATTAAAACAGTCGTGTCGTAACGTTGTACAATGCAAACAAAATATTAACTTTTTAAAGTAGATTACAAAATCATCCTAGTGGCTTGCATTTTCTTTGCTCTTCACTAATATCAAACATTCCTTAACAACATCCCTCCCTACCTCAGATTTCGCTAAAACACTTTATCTCTATAAAAAATAAAACACCTTTTTCTCTAAAAATAGCATCGTACTAAGATTTTCGCTAAAACTCCCCATTTACTCTTCAAAATTCTTGTTTTGTTCACTTATTTAAAATACTTAATTTCTCACCTACTTTATACATCATCCTTAAATGCCGGATGTTACAACTTGCAAGACGGTCTAAACGTGTAAACCCTGAGAATTGATGGAGAATTCCAGTTTTAGACTGTCAACCCAATCAAATGAAGCTTATATGTTCACTCAATTGTTAAAATCCGATTTTGGGGACTAATTTTTTTAACCATCACCTTCAAGTAATGTCACTTTTTGTCCTCCATGGCCACTGCTCTTGTTAGCGTAAATGCTTAATATTGTTTCTTCACATAGGCAAACAATGCAAGGTCAATTTTTTGTTTACAAAAAGCTCACAAGTATCAAGTATGTATGATTCTCTAGACTAATTGTCTTAATCTTCACCTTTCTATCATACATATAAAATATCTATAATACATTCATACATGCATACATATCTGTCCTGCTATACATATATCAGTAGTTCACTTTTGCTCTATATGCCCTGAAGTCCTAAACTCTGTATTTTATTTATGTCGTGGTGCAAATGAGGCAGTTGGTTTAACATACTGATGTTGCAATTGCTGTTTTTGTGGCAAAATAACAATCTGATACGTACATAATTGTTGTAGTTTTTATAGCAGAAAGAATATGAACAAAACAGTAGAACCAAACAATTATTTTCTAGTAATAGTTGATAAAGAATCAGCATGAAACAAAAATTCAAAATTTAGATACTTCATCACATGAACAGGTATCTACTACTTCTGATAGTTTACCATAAAGCTTGTGTTGTAACATCCGTGTTTCTAAAGAGTAAATTAAAGTAGTCACTTTGACAATTAACTGGCGTGTTTACCCCACCTGGCAACTAATCCATCCATCCATATCCATTTTCATACATTAAAACTAGTTTCGGCTTTTCTCCTTTGAATTCAAAAAATTCGAGCCATTTCACATCAGGAGGCAAGATCCTCCTTGTTGCAGCATCATCCAACTTCGGGTGTTCCTGGTTCATCAAAAAAGGGCATAAGTATTTTTATTTCATGTTAAAGGGGGAAAATCCAAACTGGATTTTGAAATCTTGAAAAATGCATTTATCGGGTGAATTGCTTTTTTGTATATATATATTAGGATAATGTAAAGGTCCCAAATTCAAATCTTTGAGATTGTGTCTAGGGTTCGTGTTAATTCAGTCTAAACTTTGTCTGAGGTGTTCTATAAAACAAGCCCATTTCTTTAGTTTCCACTTTCAACACATATATGTTATATATTGTTAAGATTAGAAGTTAATTTTTTTAATAAACATTTGAATAGAGATTTGCAGCTTCAGTTTGTTCAGCCTATTTGACCTGTTGCTATTTTAGTGTTTCTTTTTATTATACTCATTTGATAAAATATAACCCGTTTATAGGTAAATAGACCCAATTTCTCCCTCTATGCTTATGTCAGGAATTAGATATGCACAATACACCATGCTTGCAACCAAGAAAATTGTGGAAGTGAGACACCATGCTTTCAAGAATGTGATGCATAAAATAAAATACCATTGGATCACATGAGATGACATTGTCAAAGGTTAAACTGAGGGACTCCAGTTCAGGACAATATTCAAGGGCTTGGATGAGTCGTTCAGCAGTAAATTCATCAATTGATGAGTGTAGCTCCAAAGTCTTCAGATTTTGTAGAGCCAGATCATGTGCATCATCAATCCACTATAATAATGATAGCAAGTAGAGTTATTAATCATGGTAACAAATAGGCATATATGGGTACACAATTGATAAAGATTTCATGATAAACAAATAATGATGCAATTTAATCAGGACTCAGGAGTATATACAATTTAAATACAAAATTTGGAAAGAAAAAAACATCGATTGAGAAACCTCTATATATCAGCCATTCATGAAGAGAATAAACATTTACCTCGGGTAAGAAATCAAGGTTAGTAGCAAAAGATTCCAAATGAGAAAATTCATGAAACAGCTTATTAAATATGGCGTCGCACTCGGGATAAAGTACAGCTTCCTTCAATGAGTATAGACATTCAAAGATATAACTTGAAGCTACTTCACCTTTTAAATCCAGATACACCAGTTTTGGGCATGAAAGCTTAAGAGAACTACACAAGTAGTACTTACACCAGTTAAGAAGTGTCAGCTTCTTGAGGTTTGGACATGAAACACAAAGAAGATCAAGTTTGTCTACCACACATTCATACAACGTTAAATCCTCCAGCAACGGGCAGCTTTCAAGAAAAAAATATTTCACTAAATCATTGTCAAATAACTCAACATTTTCCAACTTAAGAACCCTAAGTGCAGGAAACCCAGAAATTCTAGGCAGGATTACACGATGTCTACAAGACAACCTTAATACCTCCAACGAAGTGCAAGTCATAAGACAATGGGGTATCATCATATCCTCAATGTACTTCTTCATGTTTAGAAGCCTTTCACTGCACGGAATTGTTCATGCCTTTGGTGATGTGAACTAAAAAAAGAATCACCACAGTTCTATTGATCTATCACGCAGTGTCAACAGAAAGTACGAAAACTTAAGTTTCGTAATAGAAGATATATTGAAGTAAGGAAGAAGAGGGTTCAATCAATTGAAGAGATAAAGAAACGGTATTTTGGTAAACGAATATATAATTTTGTTTAGAGAAAATTACAAATTTAGCTAAATATTTTAATTATTTAGTAAAAAAAACCCAAAATTTTTTTAACCACCATAATCTAGATTTATTAAGCCCATCTGCGATTTTAAAAATGTGTTTAGCCACCAAAATCGAGATGATGGATTAAGCTCATCTGCGATTATTCTAAGTTATTTGTGAGCGTACAGGTCGCTAAAGCACAGACGTCTTTAGCAACTTGTATGTTCGCAGGTGGTTATTTTAAAAAAAAAATTTATTTTTTCCCGTATAAATACCTCATCTCTAACTGAAATCACAGATGAACTAAATTCATCCACAATTTCCTCTCATCCACAGGCAATTTTGTGTTTTTTTTTATTTTTTTTTATTTTTATTATTTTTATTATTTTTATTATTTTTAATTACGACATTAATAGGATTTGACTACCAAACAACATTATTATATATAAAGTTTTGCAAAAAATTATCACTTTAGTTGTTATTTTTTGGAAAATTTGTTTAAAATCTCTCTAATAAAATGAATTCGTTCATAGTGTCTTTAGAGAGAAAGTTCTCTAACAAAAAGTTTGAAGAATGAGAGAAAAAAAAAACTATGTTTTTATACCCATGAAAAAGAGGAAATCATATATGGACGCAAAATCACAAATAGACAAGTAAAATCACAGATTGATGGAGTCCATCTACAATTTTGGTGGCTATTTCTTGTCATTTGAGTTTTTTTGGCTATTTTCCACAAAGTATTAGGCTATATTTGTAATTTTCTCTAATTTATAATATTAGATAAACAAATTAAAAAAATTGATATAATCGTAATTAAAAAACCATTGTGGATATTAATGTAATTTTAATATTTTTAGAGGGATACAGACGTAATTTTAAAGTTTATAAGGATATTAAAGTAATTTTCAAATTTTACAAGGATATATTTTTTAAATATACATTATACCTAAAATGACACAACTAACAAAAATATTATATTTTAACAGCTCAATTTTTAGAAACTTTTTAAACTTTTAATGTAATGACCCAATTTTCACGCCCAAAATTTTTATTTAAAATAAGTGGTTTGTAAACTATTTATAGTAAAACATCATCTGATCATATCATCCCATAAAACATATTTTGTGTCCGAAACCAAAACATAAAAACAACCATAATGTCAGAGTACAAATCCTAGAATATCTCGTAGTGCGGAAAACAAAGAGCGTGTGTGTGATATGCTGCTACCACGCCAGCTCCTTCGCCTTCGCTGAAGTGGCACCTGAAACAACAACTAAAAACCGTAAGCACGAAGCTTAGTGAGTTCCCCCACCGTACCACATACCGAATAGCCACTTAACATACATATATTGTCAGACATATCTGGGTGCCCAACCTACCCCTTCGGTCCTCTCGACCGGATACTGACTAGCATATCTGGGTGCTGGTCTCCCCTTCGGTCCTCTCGACCAGATACTGACTAGCATACCTGGGTGCTAGTCTCCCCTTCGGTCCTTTCGATCGGATACTGGGGACTATTTCACCCCTACCACTACCATATAACATGTATCACATAATCTATCTAGCATGGGTGGGCATATCTGCCCCTTTGGTCCTATCGACCGGTAATCTGGGGATTATCTCCCCTACTGTCACTAACACATAGCATCATATCATACTAGCACATAAACATAACACAGGTAGTAACAGTCCTAGATGAATATCACATAGACAACCATCTAATCATACAACTCCTACTAGTGGGCCGACATTGTGGCCTTAGACCCACTGCTACTGGAAGGTAACTCACCTCGAAAAGTAGTTGCTGAAAGTCTGCTTGCTAAGCGCATGACTACTGAATCGGAAATCCTCCAGCTATAAATCATAAACATAGATTAGCCACTCATACACACCCTTAGGTCAGATGACTGAACCACCCCTGGTCCAAGGTCAACTCCTTGGTCAAAGTCAACTTCCAGTTGATTGGACTCGCCGAGTCATGGCACCGACTCGCCGAGTCCTTCTCCCACTAACCCGATCCCACTCTACAAGTCCCTTTTCCCATTCACCGAGTCACCCTTAACTCACTACTTGGGACGATAGAACCGGCTCGCGATCCGACTCGCCGAGTCTAAGAACAACTCGCCGAGTCCATACGCGCAGATCTCCTACTCGCTTCCAAATCCTCACCAGAGCATCCTTTATGAGGATTTGGGTTTCTGGGACTATTGCTACACGTAGATCGCTAATTCCGCATGCAGATACGAAAGGTTTGACCTTCAACACCTAAATCCCTCTTACTCAGTAACTGTTCATCCGACTCGCCGAGTTTGAAGAACAACTCGTTGAGTACCAGGCAATCTTCATAGGACTCTCCGAGATGTTTATCCAACTAGCCGAGTCTAAGGCCATCTTCAAAGAAATCGTCGAGTTCCACTTTGGGACTCGCCGAGTCCCTTGACCCATTTCTTATATCGACTAAATCTGAGACATGCAATGCTTCAAAACCATAGATCTATGTTCCTAGGGCATGCTTATCACGTAAAGTTGTAAACTTTACGTGGATGCATGGCCCTACATGCTCAAAAATGCAAATCCAAGCTCTTTATGAGGTCATACACCCAATGGGGACCTCAATCACTTCAACCATATATAGAAACTTTAGGCCTCTAATACGTCCACAAGGTCTAGGTCTGAAGTCCTTTCGGATCATTAAGCACAAACACATAGAGTTTGTTGTTTTAGGGCTTGACAACCACCAATTTGGGACAAAAATGGTATCTAATGCCCTAGTGATCAAGGTAGGAACTTTTCTACCTGAATGGAAGCTTCTCACAGTGTAGATTTCGGATCTACTCCCCTCCTTGCACTCTTCAACCTCCTCCTTCTTCTTCTAAGCTCCAAACTTCCTTCACCAAGAAAAATCACTCACAAGAACAATATGGGGGCTAGGGTCTCTCACTACAGCTCTCTGGAAGTGTTAGGGACAAGGGAGGCCGAGTTAGTGTGCTTAAATAGGGTGCCAACACTCGGGTTAGGGTTTTGCCCAAACAGGGCCTACTCGCCGAGTCCAAGGCTCAGACCTCGCGTCTCATCCGGCTCCTACTCAGCAAGTCAGTCCTTCAACTCGCCGAGTCCAAGGCAAAATGCATGAATTTAGAATTATTAATTACAAGAAATACGTACCGGGAACCAGGTGCTACACATCTCCCCCACTTATTTTAGACTTCGTCCTTGAAGTCTGCTTCTTGATCCTGAAACAGCTCGGGGTAGTGCTCCATCATCTCTTCCACCGGATCCCAAGTCCACTCCGATCCTTTTTGATGCTGCCATTGCACCTTTATGAGTTCCACCTTCTTGTTCCTCAGATCCTTCGACTTCCTGTCGAGGATTGCCACAGGACGCTTAATGTAATTCAGGCTGTCATCGACCTGGATATCCTCCAAAGGCACCACTGCCGAGTCGTCCACCAAACACTTACGCAACTAAGAGATGTGGAAAGTGTTGTGGATCTGGCTGAGTTCGGCTGGCAGATCCAACCTATACGCTACCTTTCTCACCCGGGCTACAACCCTGAATGGCCCGATGTACCTTAGGCCCAACTTACCTCGTTTTCTGAATCGGATGACGCCTTTCCATGGCGACACCTTCTGAAGAACCATATCCCTGACTTGGAATTCCAAGTCTGAACGGCGCTTGTCGGCATAACTTTTCTGCCGACTCTATGCAGTCTGAAGCCTGCTCTGAACTTGCTGAATCCTCTCGGTCGTCTTGAGCACCATTTCGGTGCTCCCCATGACCCTCTGGCTGACCTCACCCCAACATATCGGGGTCCGACACCTCCTCCGGTACAACATTTCGAAGGGAGGTCGATCAATACTCGCGTGGTAGCTGTTATTGTACGAGAACTTAGCTAGAGGAAGATAGGTATCCCAGCTACCACCAAAGTCTAGCACGCATGCCCGCAACATATCCTCTAGAGTCTGGATGGTCCGCTCACTCTGACCATCTGTCTGCGGGTGAAAGGTGGTGCTAAAATGTAGTCGAGTGCCCAACTCGTCATGAAATTTCTTCCAAAACCTGGAAGTAAAACGGACATCCCTATTTCAAATCACGGATACTGGCACCCCGTGCCACGCCACTATCTCCCTGATATAGATGTCGGCCAACTTTTCGGGCGATATGCTCTCCTGAATTGGAATAAAATGGGCGCTCTTGGTTAATCAAACCACGATGACCCATATCGAATCCACTCCTCGCGATGTCCTGGGAAGCTTTGTGATAAAATCCATCGTAATATCTTCCCATTTCCACAACGGGATGTCCAACGGTTGCATCTTGCCTTGCGGTCTCTAATGCTCGGCCTTGACCTTCCTGCAGGTCAAACACCGCTCAACGTACCAAGCTACATCCGGCTTCATGCAGGGCCACCAATAGTCTAGACGAAGATCCCTATACATCTTTGTCGCCTCGGGATGAATAAAGAACCGGGATTTGTGCGCCTCCTCCATCAAAACCTAACACACGCCACCATGATAAAGGACCCACACCCTACGATGAAGAGTCAATAACCCTCGACTATCATAGTCGAAGGATGTCATACCCCAAAACCAAGAACGGCGGAAACGTTCTGGGGCGGAGGACGTCATGTACAGTATCACAACACAGTAAATGTAAATAAGCAAACAACATCATCCATTGCATTAAATATATAATTTTAATACAAGCGTGTTCCGTACAGTTTTAGACACCAAAAATATAATGTAAATCAAAATAATATGATGAGTCTTGAATGTGCTCCATCTTCTCAAAAGCTGGCATTGGTACCTGTCTACTGATGACCTGAGAATACAAGTTATTTTGAAAGAGTTTATCAGCATTAAGCTGGTGAGTTCATAAGTATTTTAGTGTCGATGTTTGTTACCAAAACGTTTGAACGTGTCTCAAGTATAAGTTTGTAAAATGTATGTAAGTGTTTGTAAAAGTTTGAATCTCTCAGAAAAACCTATATTTTCTATTAAAGTAGCCTTCTACCAAGGTTTGACTGGTTTGTATGCTCGTTTGTTGTAAAAGTGTGTAATTTCCCAAGTGTAACTATCATTTAACAAAATAATCACTAAAAAGTTTTAGTGAAATAATCACTAAAAATATGTAATGGGTAAATCATTGTAGTACTGTAGTTTTGTATTATAGGAACTACTGCTGTACTAAATACCTTAAACCGGATTTATATTAAGGTATAATGTGATAATTTCACCATACTATCAACTGGTAACAACGACATACGAATGGTCGTAATAACGGAATGAAGTTTGGCACCCGCAGACCTGCAGGTCCGGCTGTAGCTAGCAGCAAGGTGTAGGATAGTCAATCCAGTATAGATCTATACGCAAACCCATGCTCTCCCTCCAAGAGAATTCTGGCTACAACTCGGGTCATGACATTTAAGGCATGCTCTGATCCAGTGGATCACAATTGTTAACGTATTCTTGTAAATGTAGTGTAATGTTTCTCGTTCTAGTATAGTTGTATATGTTCTCCCCCTAGTATAGTTGTATATGCTCTCTTTCTAGTATAGTTGTATATATTCTCTCTCTAGTATAGTTATATATGTTCTCCTCCTAGTAAAGTTGTATATGTTCTATTTCTAGTATAGTTGTATATGTTCTCGTAGTAATGTAATGTATATGTTCTCATAGTAATGTAATGTATAGACTCATGAATGAACTGACTCATTGATCTAGAAGTTATAGTAGTATGATCATGTGTTACCCCGATGGTAACTTACTAATGATGTGTATAGTACGCATGAATATGGAAGTACTTTTATGTCTATGTATGTATAATTGATATATAACTAATATTGAAATGACCTTCGGACGGTCACCCGAAATCCCACCAGACCACATCCAAATCGAGACAAAGGAAATAGGGTGGATGGCCTTCCTAAGCCCTTTAAACATTGCTTATATATCTATACATGTATGGGCATGCAATTTATAAGAAGTATAACAAAGTTTAAATAAAAGCATTTGATAAGTAAAAGAGTTTGTAAAACATTTTGAAGTAAAGCAGTTTGATAAACAGTTTGAACAGTGATAAAATCATTGGTTTTCTAGTTATTAATCACATGTGATTAATGTAATCACATGTGATTAAGGCAATAACTATAAGCATTTAACTTGTATTCCCCCCCATAAAGTATTTAAAACATTTAAAGTATTTCAAAGGTTAATTAAAGGGGTATGAACTCACTTGTGGTGAGTGGATTGGATTGTAGTGTCGGATACCGTGCTAGGTGGCAAACGGAGACTTGTTCACACGCACGAGCCTAGTTATCATATAATGAGCATATATATAACTAATTAGCCAAATAATAACTTAATGAAATAAGTTGGGACACTTAGGAACATGTAAACACTTTGTATAAGTGTTATAGGTCCTAATGATTGCATCTAAGTTATTATGGGACAAGGCTAAAGGGGTTTAAAGCTTCCAAGAACCTTGAATAAGAGTTTACTACCCAACAAACCCCACCAAAGGAGTTTACGGTCCTAAACCCTTGAGTTTACAGCCGTGAACTCCAACCTTGTTGGTTTTGGGTGTTTTAAGGTGCTAAATGATTTCTAGAATAAGCCTAGCTTGGTGGTTTAATCCTTTGGGTAGTTTAGGGCATAGATAACACTCCCTTGAGGAGTTTACGGCCTAAAGACCATATCCCTTAGAGTTTACGGCCGTAAACTCTCATAGGATGGATGTTTTAATTCTTTCAAGTCTCTTGCACAAGTAGGATAATTTCTAGGCTTTTGATTTAGGCTAAGGGGGACTTTAGGCACACTTTGGTGCCTTTACTTGGAGTTTACGACCCAAGAGCATTTCATGGCCATAAACTCCCTTTTAGGGATGATTTTGATGTGTTTTTGTCCCTATTTTAGCTACAAGTAATTGAGGGTTAATGTCTAAAGCCTTAGGGGGTGATTAGGGCACATTAATCCCTTGAAAAAGGTGTTTACGGTCCAAGAAACTCTTGGGCCGTAAACTCCTAGAACTATGTGTTCTTGATTGATTTCTAGCCTCAAATGATCCTACATATCATCCTAAACTAGTTGCCTAACAAGGAATTGGGACTAGATAGCCTGAAAGCTTCATTTTGGAGTTTACTCCCCAAGAACGTTCTTGGGCGGTAAACTCCCGGATCTCACATATTTGACATGTAATCTATGTTAATAAGCATAAAACAAACATTATAACACAACTAGAGAAGTGTACTCACGATTTGGGATGAAAACCCGAAGATCCGTGAGAGAGAATATGGGTTTTCTCTAGTTGGAAATGTGAATAATGAATGAATTTAGTTCACAAATCTATTTATAGTCCTGAAATATTTTGGCAGAAAATATTTTTATTTCGGAATTGGACTCTAATATTATGAAGTTTTGAAATGCTCAAGTTTCACAAACCCATGAGTATCCACTCTCCTGATATCTCCTTAAACGTAAACCCTAATGTACACAAACTTATTCGGAAAAGTCTAAAATTCATTGAAACTGGACTAGCTTCTATTGAATAGATAATGTTCGTACAAAATGGAAATTTCGGGTTGTCACAAAGGAGGAAACCTGTCCCACAACCTACTCACTCTTTCGATGTTCCTCCTTCATAGCCTCCTGCTGAGCCTCCCGAATCCGCTCCAACAGCGGAGTCACTACTGTCATCCATAGGCAGATATCTCGGATCGGCGCTACCTTACAGCTAAGCGCCTCGGCCACCACATTGGCCTTCCCTGGGTGATAAAGGATCTCGCAATCGTAATCCTTTACCACGTCCAACCACCGACGCTGCCTCATGTTTAGATTCGACTAATCCATGAGGTACCTCAAACTCTTATGGTCCGAGTAAATGGTACAACGAACCCCATAGAGGTAATGACACCAAATCTTTAGGACGAACACAACAGCCCCCATCTCCAAGTCATGCGTCAGGTAATTTGTCTCGTGAGGCTGCAGCTTCCTCGATGCGTAGGCGATGACATGCCCTCTCTGCATCAATACCGCGCCCAAACCTGATATGGACTCATTGCAGTATACAACAAAATCCTCTATGCCCTTAGGCAGGGCTAAGATTGGCACCTCGCACAATCTCTGTCTCAGTGTCTCGAACACTGCCTGGTGCTCAGGCCCCCAACGAAAGACCACGACCTTCCTTGTTAGCATGGTCAATGGTACAACTATCTTGGAGAAGTCCTGAATGAATCTCCGATAATAGCCCACTAAACCCAGGAAACTCCGAATCTCGGATGGAGACTTCGGAACCTCCTATCTCATCACGGCCTCTACCTTGGTCGGGTCTACTGAAATCCCGTTCTGGTTGACAAGGTGCCCAAGAAATTGCACCTTGTGCAACCAGAACCCACACTTGGAGAATTTAGCATATAAGCTCTCTCTCTTCAAGGTCTCCAACACCTCTCGGAGATGCCTCTCGTGCTCCTCCTGCGTCTTGGAATAAACCAAGATGTCATCAATGAAAACTACCACAGACCGATCCAGCATCGGTCTGCACATGCGGTTCATGAGGTCCATGAACGTGGCAGGAGCATTGGTGAGCCCAAACGACATCACCATGAACTCATAATGGCCATAGCGCATCTGAAACGCGGTCTTCTTCACATCCTCCTCTCTGACCCTCATCTGATGATAACCTGAACGCAAATCGATCTTGGAGAACCAAGATGCTCCCTGCAACTGATCAAAGAGATCACAATCCTCGGGAGTGGGTAACGGTTCTTCACTGTTACCTTGTTTAGCTCCCGATAGTCTATACACATCCGATGCGACTCGTCCTTCTTCTTCACAAACAGAATCAGGGCTCCCCAGGGTGAACTGCTTGGCCTGATAAATCCCTTGTCTAGCAGCTCCTGCAGCTGCATAGCCAACTCCTGCATCTCGGGAGGAGCCAACTAATAGGGTGCCTTGGCTGTGGGAGCCGCACCAAGGACTAGGTTGATCCTGAACTCCACCTAGCGCTTCGAAGGTATCCCAGGCAGCTCCTCGGGGAATATGTCCGCGAACTCTCGTACTACGGGCACCTCGTCCACCGTCGCTCTACCCGCCTCCCGGGTATCCATAACATACGCGGCATAACCTGCGTAACCCTGCTGGAGGTAGCGCCTTGCCCTCGCCGCCGAACATAAGGCTGGCCCTTGTTGTGGTCTCTCACCCTGAATCACCAATTCTCCCTTACTTGGGGCTCTGACTCGCACTAGTTGTTGCGCGCAGTCTATGACTGCCCCATTGGGGCTCAACCAATCCATACCAATAATAACCTTGTTCCCCCACAAAGGTATGGGAACCAGATCCACCAGATAACGCTCTTCAAACAATCTCAATACACAATCCCGGAAAACCTCTGATGCTCGCACCAAACGATCATTGACAATCTCCACTTCTTAAGGGAAATCCAACCTGCCCGAAGACTCAGGAAACTTCTTGCTAAGCGCAAGAGAAACAAATGATCGGGTAGCCCTCGAATCGAACAACACCTGAACTGGGATACCGTTCACATGGAACGATCCTAAGCAAGCACATACATATAACATATCAACATTACAGCAGCATAACATAAAAGCATAAATAAAGAATCATACCAGTCACCACATCGGGTGCGGCGCGTGCCTCCTCGGTAGTCAACTGGAATGCCCGACTCCTCACCACTGGAGCCTATGCCTTGCCCTGCCGGCCATCAGTGATCCGTAGGGTCGCTGGAGCTGGCGCCTTCACTGGTGTTGAAGCTGCTGTCAACTGGGGGCAATTGCCCTTCTTGTGGCCCCTCTGGTTGTAGGGAAAGCACAGCAACTCAGACGTCGAAAAGACAGGTGCAGGGGCGGTACAATCCCTGCTAAAATGCCCTAACTTGCCGCACTTATTGCAGCCTGATGATCCCAACTTGCACTCTCCCTCGTGCGTCTTGCCGCATTTCCTGCAGCGGCCTCACCCATGTTGGCCTTTTGGCCCAACATCTGATCCCTTGGGCTTCTTCCCCGAAGCCCCTATAACCTGTCCCTCCTCTTACTTCCTCTTCCGGATATGCTCCAGATCAATCTCCCTTTCCCTAGCCCTGGCAATCATGGAATCCAGGGTAGGGCAAGCTGAGAAACTAACATGCTCTCGGATATTCGCTCGTAGCATTTCATGGTAGCGGTTCCTCCTCATATCCTCATCACCTGCATACTAGGGCACTAACAACGCCCTATCCTGGAACTTGGCGGTGATCTCCGCCACGGTCTCCGTCGTCTGCCTCATATTTAAAAACTCCCTAGCCAGCTGTGACAACCCGGAATTTTCATTTGTTCAAACTTTAAAGTCAAGCACTTAATTTAAAAGTCAATTACACTCCTAATAATTTTTAGCCAATTTAAAGTCCGTTTGAGTGCTTTAGTATTTATTCTTCAAACAAACGGATGAAAGGAAGTACCGTCTCAAGTCTTGGAGTTGCAAAACTACACATACCACGTTAATAAGGAGTTCACGTCCAAAATTTTAGAGTTTGGGCCATAAACTCCCTAGTGGCCGTGAACTCATGCCTTAGGCATGAGTTTACTCCCCAAACTCCTCACTTTTCACTTCCATTCTCAAGAAAACCCTCTATTCTCTCTCAACTATCAACCCGTTCTTCACCCGATCTTCCGAAAACGTAAGTGATTCTCGACTTGAATTGTTGTAATAACCTACTACCTAGTGTTTATACATCATTTCATCCATTCAATTTTGTGTTTTACTTAGATCTTCAAAACACCAAGAACACACACTAGTGTTCTTGGACCTTAAACACCAAATCAAGCTTCTATCTTGTAAGTACACTTGCCCTAGCTTCTTGGGTGCTTAATATGAACTTGATAACACTTGAAAATCATCAAATAACACAAGAACAAAGGAGTTTACGGTCAAGGATGTTCTTGGGCCGTAAACCCCTTTTTAAGTGGTAAAATGGACATTAGTCCCTTCCTAAGCCTTGGATACCAACCTTGAACCTTCCTAGAAGTGTTTAAGACCTTAAACAACAATCAAAAGATGTCCCTAAGAGAGTTTATAGCTATGCACACATAATAATATGGTTATAATTTGGTCGTAAACTCCACAAGGTGGTCTTATTATGCCCCTAATGCTTTCCTAAGGCTTGGACTTGATCATTTGATGCCTAATCATGACTTGTAAGACCTCAAAACACAATTTGGCACTTAGTACCATGAGTTTACGGCCCTAAACTCATGGTTAAATGTTCATGGGCCGTAAACTCCATAAAGGGGTGGTTCATGGGCCATAAACTCCAATGCCAAGTCATACAACCCTTAGGTGCAACCCTTTGGTGCCTATAGCACTTGAATCAAAGTGTTTCCATGACCTAGGGTGTCTTAACTTGAGTAATTAGTTATTAATTAACTAATTAGATTACATATATGTTTATTATATGATAACTAGGACCATTGTGTGTGTTCAAGTCCTCACTTGACACCTAGCACCTTGTCCGACACTTCCGAACAAACCACTCATTCCAGGTGAGTTCATACCCCTTGAATTAATCTTTTAAATGTTTCTAAATGTTTTTAAATGGTTTATGAGGGGAATACAATTTGAATCATGATAGTTATTATATCAATCACATGGTTGAATCATGCTAGTTATTATATCAATCACATGTGATTAATAACTAACATGCAAATGGATTTGCTATACGTTAACTGTTTTACCAAACATACTTCTTTAAATGACTTTCTTAAACGTTTTTACATGTTTAAAACTCTTTATCAAACTGTCTTACATACAATGTATGTTTCATTTCAAACTCTTTTGCCATTGTGTTTCAAACAAAGGTTTCTTTATACTTAAACTGTTTTACCAAAACAAATACTTTCAAACCGTTTTATAAACTGACATCAAGTCGATCTTTTCTTAGATATTAACCTTTTTCAAAGGTTTTACAAAACTTCTCTTATGCTTATATATTATGTATAGATATATAGACATAAAAGTTTCTTTCCATTAGTTCAGTACCTTTGGGTAGCAAAGGCATACTTTCGATTATACACGTACACCATTAGTAACTATTATAGGTATAGTTAGGAGATACTACTTACCATTCCAAGTACAAGGAATCACACAAGAGTCAGTTCATTCACGAGTCTTTACATAGATATGCTTACATGAGTGCGTTTACATAGATACGCTTACATGAGTACGTTTACATAGATACTTTTACATGGATACTGTTACGTAGATACTATATGATGAGTTACTATTACATATTATATGTGTAGATACTATTATATAATTCTCCTTCTTATCTTTATTTTGTGATACATTCACATAATCGATGAGATAGATTGGACTTAATATCCTAGTACAAAAGGATACTTTACGGGACTAACCATTCCTATAACCCCTGTTAGCTACAAAGGTAAATGCACATCTACGGATGTCTACGGTTGATACCATTATAGGTATACTTTAAGGGACTAACTATTCCTACACCCATCTGTTAGCTACAGAGGTAAATGTACATCTACGGATGTCTATAGTTAACACTGTTATTATCCTAGTACAAAAGGATAATACTTAAGTTAGTTATATTATTACCTTTACCTTGTGACTCATTCACATAACCGATGAGGTGAGTTATATTTGAGTATCCTAGTACCAAAGGATACAATTTCTTATATTGATATTAATAGTCGTATAGTCGGGTCTTGGTAGAAGGCTACTTTCAAAACATTCGGGTCTTGGTAGAAGACTACTTTCAAAATAGCCTAGTCTTGGTAGAAGACTACTTTCAAAACAGTTAGGTCTTGGTAGAAGACTACTCTTTATACTAATAGAAATCATAGGGATTTGCTAAGGTGTTCAAACGTTTTCAACTACTTTCAAATAGTTCATACTTATACAAACTTTTTTCCAAATGTTTACAAGTCTTTACTTTCCAGTTTTACAAATCAAAGACACATTAATACTTATGAATTCACCAGCTTTATTGTTGATACTCACTTTCAAAATACTTGTATTCTCATGTCACAAATAGACAGGTACGACGACCAGGTTTTGTGAAGTCGGAGAAATCAAGACTCCTCTTTTATTTTGATTATTCGTTATGTTGTCTTATGCTATGAAAGAACACACTTGTAATTAAAATTATACTATTAATGCAATGGATGATGTTGTTGCTTGTGTACTACTTTACATTGTTGTGATACATTACATGATGTCCTCCACCCGAAAATGTTTCCGTCGTTCTCGGTTTTGGGGTGTGACACCAGCTGCTGAAGCTCGACAGCCGGTGCAAACTCTGCCCTGAACCCGGTCAAAAAGTCTGACCAGGTCATAGCCTCGACAGCCGAGGCTCCCAATGAGTCACCAACAGACTCCCACCAGTCTCTAGCTCTGTCTCTCAAACACCCTATTACGTATCTCACCTCCAACCCCTCGGGGCAAAAGCTAGTCAATTATGCAGACTCGATGTCTGCAATCCACCGCCCGGCAGCTATGGGGTCCTTCGCCCCGTGAAAATCCGGCGCACCACTGCCCCTGAAGTCCTTAAAGGACAACGTGTGAGATCCCGACTGGCTAGATGCCATGTCGCTCCTGAATGCCCTGAGGTGATCCTCCATCAACTCAACTATCCCTTCCTTGATCGACCTAAAAATAATGGGAGTCGACTCAAGGATGCCCCTGGTGATCTCTGACGTGATGAACTTGCGTAGCCTCTCATCCCCTAGCTCGAAACCTGATCCCTCTCATGAATTGCCAACTGCTGGCCTCGATCGTAGTACCACCATTCTGCAATATATAAACAACGACTGTTACTGATACTGATACCTCTTGAGGAACCACATCCACTACAAGTTCCTTGGTCTTATCTCGGCCTTCCTCGGTTCGGGTACGGATCCTCTGATTTTAGTAGTACGGGCCCATACTACCTTCCACATCTATTCGTACCTTCTTCAAGGACTGCCTTGACTCCACCAGATCCCTTTTTACCACTACTGATCACTGCTATCTTTATCCTAGGCTTACCCTAGGAAAATCTCTAACTCCACTTAAACCAATCCTCAGCTGCTAAAGGCCTCTTGTAATGCCAAATAGCCATCACCTGAATACCATCACATGTGACGAGGCTCGGATAATCCTTCGAGTAAAAGATGTTGGATAAGGTGTCTAAGTCCATAACTTATTTGGTATATACTTGACCCGACCCGACATGGTCCATTTGGGTTGCACTTCACCCGAACTATTTATGGATAATTTTATGAGAGTTATACACATATGTTTATTAATATATTATAAGTTATAATATATTAATATGAAGTCATGTTATTTAATTAGTCTTAGTCTTAAATTAATTATGAATTAATTTAGAGATTAAAAGGAAGACTATTTAAATTGTGGGCTATTGTTTTATATGGTGTGGGCTAACACTCATTTGTTAATGGGCTAGGCTTATATGGAAGTCCATGGATGATCCATGGAGCTGTTACCCATGGATCCTTGGAAAAGGAAAGGTCATGGGTTATTAGGGTTTCACCCTAACCATGTACACTATATAAGCATGCTTATGTTGCATGAAATAGCCACTAGTGTGGTTTTGTGTGTGTGGCCGATTTTATAAGTGTGTATACACTCTCTCAAAGTTTTCCAAGTGTTTGTGGTGATTTGTGATTTCCATTTGAGGCATTCACACTATTGGTGCTTGGCTCTCAAACTCCAAAAGGTATGTAATCTCATCTAACTCTTTTATGTTTAAAAGTTCCCCATGCAATGTTAGATAAGTTATGAACCTTGGAAAAATTATTATTTTGCATGTATTAGACAAACATAGATCCAAGGTTTATTAGGGTTGCATGCACACTTAGGAAGTGTTAGATTGCTCAAAACCCAACAAAAGACTCATCCCTACCACGGTTGGACTCAAATGAGAGTTGTGCAGCCGGGCCAAATCCAACACTCTGAGATTATCCAACCCTGATCCCATGTGATGTGACGTATTCACCTAATGGCTAACTCTGATCACTTGGAGTCCAACAAAGCACAAAGCAAGCAGCATTTGGATACAGGAACTACTCAAGGAAATATATTCTCATAACAAGAAACTGCACTAGCATTCAATGCTGAACTCATACTATCAGGCATAACCTAAACAGGCTATCCTACTGCTGTCTACTCAATTTCTAGCATGCAATTCACATAAGGCTGGAACACAAAAGCAGACACGTAAGGCATCCTCCTAGATCCTTATTCCTATTCTAGCATGTTGTTCTACTGAAACTGATAAACATAGTATAACATTGTATGGGTACTTTGGGGAATACTTACTTGATCTCGACTGGTCGTGCACATCACACACTTAGTTCTTTCTTAAAACTCTTTACTTAATCTTTTAGAAAACTTTTTTTTTCGAAATCCTTTAATCCCTCGGTTTAAGTTCAGATACTCCCGAAGGTGTGTCCGAATCCCTCAAACCTGGCTCTGATAGCAACTTGTAACGACCCAATTTTCACGCCCAAAAATTTCATTTAAAATAAGTGGTTTGTAAAATATTTATAGTAAAACATCATCCGATCATATCATCCCATAAAACATATTTCGTTTCCAAAACCAAAACATAAAAACAACCGTAATGTCAGAGTACAAATCCCAGAATATCTCGTAGTGCGGAAAACAAAGAGCGTGTGTGTGATATGCCGCTACCGCTCCAGCTCCTTCCCATTCCCAGAACAGGCACCTGAAACATCAACTGAAAACCATAAGCATGAAGCTTAGTGAGTTCCCCCATCGTACCACATACCGAATAGCCACATAACATACATATATTGTCAGGTACATCTGGGTGCCCGACCTACCCCTTCGGTCCACTCAACCGGATACTGACTAGCATATCTAGGTGCTAGTCTCCCCTTCGGTCCTCTCGACCAGATACTGACTAGCATACCTAGGTGCTAGTCTCCCCTTCGGTTCTCTCGACCGGATACTGGGGACTATTTCACCCGACCACTACCACATAACATATATCACATATTCTATTTAGCATGGCTGGGCATATCTGCCCCTTCGGTCCTATCGACCGGTAATCTGGGGACTATCTCCCCTACAGTCACTAACACATAGCATCATATCATACTAGCACACAAACATAACAAAGGTAGTAACAGTCCTAGATGAATATCACAGAGACAATCATCTAATCGTACAACTCTTACTAGTGGGCCGGCATTGTGGCCTTAGACCCACTACTAATGGAAGGTAACTCACCTCGAAAAGTAGCTGCTAAAAGTCTGCTTGCTAAACGCCTGACTGCTGAATCGGAAATCCTCCGGCTATAAATCATAAACTTAGATTAGCCACTCATACACACCCTTAGGTCAGATGACTGAACCACCCCTGGTCCTAGGTCAACTCCTTGGTCAAAGTCAACTTCCAGTTGACTGGAATCGCCGAGTCATGGCACCGACTCGCCGAGTCCTTCTCCCACTAACCCGGTCCCACTCTACAAGTCCGTTTTCCCACTCACCGAGTCACCCTTAACTCACTACTTGGGACGATAGAACCGGCTCGCGATCTGACTCGCCGAGTCCAAGAACAACTCGCCGAGTCCATATGAGCAGATCTCCTACTCGCTTCCAAATCCTCACCAGAGCATCCTTTATGAGGATTTAGGTTTCTGGGACTATTGCTACACGTAGATTGCTAATTCCGTGTGTAGATAGGAAGGGTTTGACCTTGAACACCTAAATCCCTCTTACTCAGTAACTGTTCATCCGACTCGCCGAGTTTGAAAAACAACTCGTCGAGTACCAGGCAATCTTCATAGTACTCACCGAGTTGTTCATTTAACTCGCCGAGTCTAAGGCCATCTTCGAAGAACTCGCCGAGTTCCACTTTGGGACTCGCCGAGTCCCTTGACCCATTTCCTATATCGACTAAATCTGAGACATGCAATGCTTCAAAACCATAGATCTATGTTCCTAGGGCATGCTTATCACGTAAAGTTGCAAACTTTACGTGCATGCATGGCCCTACAAGCTCAAAAATGCAAATCCAAGCTCTTTATGAGGTCATACACCCAATAGGGACCTCAATCACTTCAACCACAGAAACTTGAGGCCTCTAATACGTCCACAAGGTATAGGTCTGAAGTCCTTTGAATCATTAAGCACAAACAGATGGATTTTGGTGTTTTAGGGCTTGAAAACCACCAATTTGGGACAAAAATGGTATCTAATGACCTAGTGATCAAGGTAGGAACTTTTCTACCTGAATAGAAGCTTCTCACAATGTAGATTTCATATCTACTCCCCTCCTTGCACTCTTCAACCTCCTCCTTCTTCTTCTAAGCTCCAAACTTCCTTCACCAAGCAAAATCACTCACAAGAGCAATATGGGGGCTAGGGTCTCTCACTACAGCTCTCTGGAAGTGTTAGGGACAAGGGAGGCCAAGTTAGTGTGCTTAAATAGGGTGCCAACACTCGGGTTAGGGTTTTTGCCCAAACAGGGCCTACTCGCCGAGTCGGGGAACCGAATGGCCGAGTCCAAGGCTCAGACCCCGCGTCTCATCCCGCTCCTACTCGGCGAGTCGGTCCTTCAAGTCGCCGAGTCCATGGCAAAATGCATGAATTTAGAATTATTAATTACAAGAAATACGTACTAGGAACCAGGTGCTACATTTAATTTCATAAACATCATCCATAGGAAGTACAAAAATCTCAATACATATCCATATTATTTGTGAATTCAGAGAACAAAATGCTAAATGTAAAAACATTAGAGAATGCATGCCACGTCATCAAGTTGAGCCCTTGCCCTTATCAATAGAAGTACCTTAAACATTCAATAAAACTATAAGCACAAGCTTAGTGATTTTCCCAATCACACAAATCATATAATCACATAATGTTATGCTCATACATATACATACAAGTTTGCCATGGAATCTCTCCATGGTCTTCAATGGAATGCCATGGGTTACCCCCGTGGTCTTATATCTCGTACCATGGGCTCCTCCCATGGTCTTTACATAAGCCCATGCATAGATCAAATAGCAAACTATTAAACATTTCAATACTAATCATCTCACAATGGGCCGACCTTGGTGCCTTTGACCCATGAGTGTGGTGAGAAGACTCACCTCAATACTAAACGGTAGCTGACTAGATCGGGGCTCCAAATATCCGTTCTACACAAACCCTATAATAGAAACAATTCCTTAAATACAACTCAAAATGTCTGACAACCTCTTAAAGGTCAAACTTAGTCAAGGACTAAGGTCAAAAGTCAAAGTCAACGACCTAAGTTGACCCAACTCGTCGAGTTGTCCCTCAACTCGTCGAGTTTCTCCATCTTCTGAACAGATCGGGAAAAATCCCATCAACTCATCGAGTTCACTAATGAACTCGTCAAGTTGGCCAGAAATCCAACCTGTTAAAGCATTAAGATGATACCATCGAATCTAGGGACTCCAAATCTCAGATCGCATTCAAGATGATGTCTAGAAGGGTAAAGTTTCCAACTTTACCCTTAGGAACCATCCATTAAGAAGCAAAATCAATCCCTAAGCTCCTTAGAGTGAGTCTTAATCCATTAAGCCCTTGAACTATCCCAATATAGTCCCAAAACACAAATCTAGAGTCCAAAGGTCGGATAATCATGTAAAGTTTCCAACTTTACGTCCATGCAAGCTAGAAATACACCCAAGAGCTTAATAAGGACTTAATGAGGGACTTATTGCATGAATGGGGCTTGGAACTAATCAAGTTTGCAACTTTCAGCCATGAGAAGTCATGAAGGGGTTAGATTAACATAATAACCCCTAGAACCTTCAACATCTTGTCTAACCCAACCAAAATCCCAAAATCATGCTAAAACTTCCATTAAAGAGATATAGATAATAATAAAGCAAGATGTCGACTTTATACCTCAAAAAGACTGCTATTGAATAAGATTTTTTGGATACAATGTCCTCCTTCCAAGCTAGGTACTTCCAACTTCAAAGCTCCTTCCAAAGAATCACCAAAAATCAACTTTCCTAGCTCAAACACTCAAACTTGCATGGTAATACATGTGTCTAGGTTTTCTGGATAGGGGAGGATGGCAAAGAGGCAAGCCAAGGGGGTTTAAGGTCTTTAAATGGGGTGCGAAACCATAAAATTAGGATTTTCCTAACAGCCGCCATCTCGTCGAGTTGGGACTCCCGACTCGCCGAGTTGGCTCTTTAAAACCCACAACCACAAACCTTCTCAACACAATGAGTTGGAGCTCCCCAACTCGTCGAGTTCCAACAATAATTTTTAAATATATAAGAAATGACTTATACCTGAACCAACCGTTACATACATAACCGTCATAAAATTTAGAGAAAATTACATGAATGGTCTATGTGATTTAGGGTCATTTGCATCTTTGATTCCTAATTTTTATTTCTTTAACTCGGATAGTCCTTAAGATATGTTGTTGTGTCATTGGTTACATATAAAAAGACTATTATTTCCTTAATAATTTTTTTTGATTTATTTATTATTCTTAGTTTTTAAAAAATAAGATACACCCTTCTCCCTCACTCCCAACATTCATCCACCAATCCCCCCCAATCCTATGAGATCCTTTCCATCCCCATCAATTCAAGTTGTAGTTGAATTCAAATACATTATTATCATTAAACCCAATTTCTAAAATTATTTAAAAATAATAATCAAATATCCAATACACATTCCAATATCACTTCCCAAATGTGATTTGCTCTTTATCTTTGATTTACCCTTGTACATATAGTTAACAGATGATGATTTCTTTCTAGCTAATAACATATCATGATTTCTTAATTTAAATGCAAGTGATTAGTGAACTTCATTGGGGTGGGTTGTGAAATCAATTAAGGTGATGATGAGTTTATAAAACTCTTTGATCGATTAGATCTTATAACAGGTAAATCAAGAAAACGAAAAACAGTAAGATAAAGCACAAGAATGAATATGAATATGTCGAATGATTCAATTGATTCAATCCTCAGCAGAACTCGATGAAGAACTTCCACTGTAGAGGATATTAGGGTTACAAAAGACAAGAACGATGAACGCTATAAAAATCTCTATAAAAAACTTACGTTCTTGGATGCATGCAAGCATCTATAAATATTAAACCCTACAAAATAACTCACAGATGAACAGGCCCATACCGGAGATTAAATGGACTAAGTACCGAGCCCAAGACGCAACACTATCTGGACCTAACAATCTCCCCCTTTGCGTCAATTGGAGCGAGACTATCACTTCTTCTTGCTGGGTCCAGCTGCAGGAACCTTCTTAGTGGTATCAAATAGACGAGGGATGAGAACGAGGATTGTCTGTCTGAAGCGAATGTACCACTAGATCATGTCATCGAAGTACTTCTTGTCGTCTGCCGAATTCTGCTTGCAACGATGAATGATTCCCAAAACATGTTCCAGGCATGCAGTGTTGTAGAGATGTTTATCTGCCAAAGCGAACAGGCATTTTTGGCCTTCGTTTCTGGTAAACATGACATAATTGCATTTCGGGTCAATCTTTCCCATCTGCATCATGTTCAGGTCACTGGCAGAGCCAACAGGTGAGATAGTGGGCTTTTTCTTGAAGATGCTAGCGATCTCCTGATCCATCTTGACAACTGCCATTATGTAGCATACAAGCATCCTCTTGAAGTGATCAATAATCGGACCATATTCTGCTTCATTTGTGAGGAGGATGTTGTGCAATATTATCTAATCATGTGGATTCAAAGTGGGAAGATCAGCTAGCGATATGGCATGTTCGGTCTTAGCAGAACCCCTCAGCACCTTGAACCAAACGTTCGTGAAGTTCCCTTCTCGAAATGGCTTGACGACCCGAACGTTGACTATCTTCTGAGCGCTCCAAGTTTGATACTGTGGCAGCCTTCAGGTAGAATTCGACGAGATCCCTATCAACCTTTGGATGAGGATGAGGGATATCAGCAACGTTATCAAAGGCATGGAAGATGAAGGCCTTTCGGGTCAGTGGCATATCAAGCTATGAATCGACAGAGTTGATGCGATCCAGTGAAATCATCGGTTCAAGCCACAAAATGCTAGGAGTTTCAATCGCTTCCTTCAAAAGCTTCTCAAGAGTCCATGGAGGAAAAAAGGGTTTTCCTGCTCTCAAGAAGGTCATGAGCCTCTTTCATTTTTCTTTCAGATTCCTCAGCCTCTCTAGCAACGCGAGCGCTCATATCAGCATCCTTATCGCGACCTTGCTTCTTTAAGAGATCTGCAATCGTCTCTTTATCTTCATCACTCTCTTCAGCAATTTTCTTCCCTTTGTCTTTGACACCCGAACCTGAGGCTTGGCCTATTGAAGGAGGTTCGATTGTTTTTGTTGCTGTAGAAGTGGGAGGCGGTTGAGATACATCCTCTCCCCTTTGTTTCGGAATGGACACGAACTTAAGGAGCCCTTCAATTTTGCTCAAGAGAGAAAGGGCAGGAGCAAGCTTTTCTGCAAGATCACGCCTTACTGAGTAATTCAGTATTGGATCATATGCTTCAAGGATGTTGGAAAGGGCGGCGTGGACATCCGAAACAAATGAAGAAACAATCTCTCGTTCAGATCAAAGAGATTCAATCTCCTTTTTAGAATTGGAGAGTTGAAGATTCTTGATCTTGAGAGCAGTGGTCTTTTGAGCGAGAGCGTCCATGAGTGAGTTCTCGGTAGCTAGATCTTCTTGTAGCTTAGTTAGGCGCTCCTCAATAGTCGCCTTAAACGCTGAGTTGTCATCAGTGAGAGTTTGACAAATAGTGGGGAAGGACTGTAGTTCTGAGGCAACTGAGGTAGCCAACTTGTTGAAAATAGTGTCAAGCTTCATTTTATTGGCATCGACAGTTTCCTATAAAGACTGCAAAAGAGAAGAAGCATCAGCAAATAGTTTTTCGACTTTTTCGGTCGCAGTAGCACAGGCCTTGGTGGAGGCGTCAATAGCGGCAGTGGCTGAGCTGATGGAGGCTTCATGAGCTTTAGAGAAAACATCAACAATCTTCTAAATAGCAGCATCTGGGATTGTAGACTGTGATGAAGAAGAGGAGGAGGCAATGAGCGAATCAATCTTCTCTTGAAGCTCCTTGAGATGCTTCTTGGTGACAGGAGCATCATCGTCATCGTCACTTTGCACCTGATATGGACTGTAATAGACCGAATCAAATGTCTTGTTCTCCCCACCAAGAAAAGGTTCTTCATTGTCTGCGGAGTGAGCAGGAGATGAGGGGGGAGGTGATGGTGGAGGCTCGGTTGTGGAAGTAGGTTCGGGTTTTGATGTATGTTCGGTAGTGGGAGTGGGTTCAGGTGCTTTAGTAGGAGCCCCCGTATCAGATATGTTGGTTCTTACTTCAGCGGTTGTTGTGGTAGCTTCAGTGAAAATGGGAGGGGGTACTGGAATAGAAGTGGGTGGTATTTGAGTGGTGGAGGTTATGGGGGGAATGGAAATAGAAATGATGATTGGTGGAGAAGAGACAGGAGAACTAGAAACATGTACCTCTGGGGTAGGCGATCGTGGAGGAGTGTTACCACGGGGGGACTCTTTGGAGTCTGAATTTTCTTCCTCAGATTCGCTTGAGGAGGAAACAAGTATCAGCTGTCGCCTAGGTTGGGTTTTCCTCTTCTTCAGTGGAGGAGATTGAGCCGCCTTGGTAGGTTTGCGTTTCTTCGGAGAAGGGCCTTTCGCTCCCTTTCCAATCTGCTTGTCTTTACCCTTTTCATTTTTCTTTCCCCTTGGAGCGGGCCTATCAGCATCATGGATTGACTTAATCATATCAAGAGTGAGCTCTCTAGGACCAGAGCGACGAAACTCCTTGTAGGTTTTGATGATGCGGCTGTTGCTAGGAACGTCTCCAAACATCGACTCAGGGATGGAGCCAATGAACTGAAACTTAGATGCATCGGAGACAATAATCTTTGTAGTATGGAAAGTTCCTATCGAAGAGAGTGGAGAATCAGGAACAATTGGGACGTGATACTTGTCCATCAGCCATTTTGTGATCAGTGTCCAGAAGCGAGCATAGGAGATCTCAGAATGGCGAGATGTAGAGGCAAGACTCTGAATCAGCTGCTACCATAAAACCGACCCATAGTCAAGGTTGATGCCGTTGTATACCCCATAAAGAATAGTTATGAACAGACGACTCGCTCCGTCTGAATCGGCATTGCGTTCCGATAACCCCTTGAATAACACTGTAAATAACCCGTTCCACTGAGGAGGCAAGCATGATTTCTTGAACTTGGTGACCGTCGTCAAAACCTTAGTGTATCCCATGTTATAAAACATGGAAAACAAGTGACCCACTGGAATGGATTCAGGGTTAACCCTAGATGAATCGGGTTCAAACCCTAAAAGTGAACAGAATCGCTGCTTGGGGATGGATGCCTTGTGATCAAGAATGTCGAAGAAAATTCTATCGACAGACTTATCGTAATGAGCTGTGGCGAAGATTTGCGATAAACACTCCATTGGAACAGCTTCAACTTTGGTGAGAGCGGGAGCTAGCTGCGAATATTTGAGACATTCGATGATCGGGAACATAAAGGCATCGTAAACGTGTGGAGTGAGATCGATGATCAGACTTTGTTGAGGATGAATCGGCAGAATGTGGGAAGTGGCATGAACAGAAGATGAGTCCACCATTGAAGTGAAGAAGATGGAAGAGATGATGAACAGTAGAAGGAAGAATGCTTTTCTTGTTCTCTGAATTTTGGGTGCAGTAAAGAGGTAAATAATAGGAAAAGTTACCTTTTATACCGTGGTGAGAAGAGAGAGAAGAATCTGTTCCCAAATCTTCGAGGGAAATACGAAGGGTTTCCTTAGAAGATTGATGCGTGACAGTTGGGAGCCCCGATGATTATGCAGGAGAGAGAAAAAACTGTCCCGATTCACACGCCTTCCCATCAGGCACCGTTTAAAAAAAACGGTTCCACTTCGCACGCCTGTCCTTCAAGCGCCGTTTAAAAATCAAAGTGATTTGACTCCCGACTGAGTCAACAAGTTATCCCTTTAGAGTGAGCTGTCATCATATAGCAGAATGACCATGTGTAACATTGTGAGCTACAACTCTTTTATAATTTCAAAAAAATGGCTTGTAAGTAATGAAACCAGAATTATGGAAAATCAAAAAGATTTTCGTGCTTAGTGTGTAAAAGAAAAAGAAATAAAGCAACACATATGTGGGAAATTGTGATGTCAATAAAGACACGAAACAATGGATCCCGGGCACAAATCTCTTCCTTCAAAGTCAAGAGAGACCTTAAAGTGTTTGTTTGGTTTCCTGTTGAAATACGATCAGACACTTATTGAGAAGTGTTAAAAGGCATCTTTTAATCAGGCTAATTTGGGTGGCTTTCGCTTCAGTTCAGAATTCCTGATCTTGACATAAGACAGAAATTGACTGAAGCACTTGTGAGACCAATGTAGTCTGTTGAACAAGTAGGTTTGAAAAGAATGTAAGTGACATGGTGAAAAAAAATTTGTAGGTGAAATCTCAAAAGAAAAATTAAAACTAGATTCCATGGGAAGAAATGTTATGGGATTTAACAATTTCATGGGAATCACACAAAGATAAAATTCAGAGATTTCAAGGTACAGTCTTAAGGCTGAATTCGTCAATTCTTTAGTGAAAACTAGAGCAAAGTTAATTGTTCACCGTCAATGCATAGAAGGTAGTGAATTGTGGGTTTCACTTAGCACGTAGTGGCATAAAGCTAAGATCATGAACACAGAGATTGTGTAACCATAAACCTCAGTGGTAATTTCTGAGAGTCTCAAGGGTTACATGTATGAGATCGAAATATGATGGAGAAAAATATTGAAGATGGTGTAAAGAAACCAAAGTACCTCTACTATTAAAATAAGGACCAAGCAGAAAACTCTTATCTCGTGTGAGAAGAGAGTAAGGTAGCTCATGATTAGAATAAATATAAAAGCCTAATTGGGAAGACAAGGTTTGTATATACCAAGTCAGTAAGGCTGTTATTCAGAATCAGGTGAGGCTTTGGACACATACAGTAGCATGCTTCTAGGGACACTTAACTAATAAAAGAATTTCCCACAAATATCCACACAAAAAAAATATTAATTAACACAAATAATAAAAAAAAATGTTTTTGGAGTTTTTGATTTAAAAAAATTTTGAAATTTTTGATTTTAAATAAAAAAAATAAACATAAAAATAAATAAAAAAACAGACATAAAAAAATTTGGAACCGAACCCGAGCGTTCGGTCTATTTCGGTTGAAAAAAAATTAATTTGAAAAAGAAAAGGACTTTGAAAATAAGAGAGATGAAATTGAGAAAAGGATACAAAAAGGTTTACAACCAAAGAAACTACCTTTGATTGATAAGCGAAGATAAGAGAATAGGATCGAACCCGAGCGTTCGGTGCATTTCGGCACACATGTGGACCGAACCCGAACGTTCGGTTCATTTCGCTTCTTACTTTTAGATTGGAGAGGTAGTTTTTGGTACTGACTCCGATTCCATCATTCCTAGCCCTTGTAGAATTTTATTGAAACTCGCTTCAGGAAGAGCTTTGGTGAAGATATCGTCCAGTTCATCAGTGGTGCGAAGAAAGTGAATTTTGACGTTTCCATCTTCCACATGATCCTTAATAAAGTGATACCTCAATGCTATATGCTTTGTCTTGGAGTGTTGCACTGGATTATGACAGATCCTAATTGCACTTTCTGAATCGCAATATAGTGGAATCTTTTTCATATTGAGTCCATAATCACGGAGCTGGCTTTGGATCCAAATGACTTGAGATGTACAGGAGGCAGCTTCAATGTACTCTGCTTCGGCTGTAGATAGAGAAACACATGTCTGTTTCTTTGATTGCCAACTAACCAACTTCCCATCTAGGAATTGGCAGCCTTCTGTGGTGCTTTTCCTGTCTAAACCACATCCTTCAAGGTCTGCATCTGAGTAGGCTTGAACAAAGAAACCTGAGTTTGATGGATACCAAAGACCGAGAGAGGTGGTTCGTTTCAGATACCGGAGTATGTTTTCACTGCTAGCATATGTGGTTCACGAGGGTTCGTCTGAAACCTAGCACAATAACACATAGAAAACATTATATCAGGCCTGATAGCTGTGAGGTACATCAAGGAACCAATCATCTGGCGGTATAATGTTATATCGACAGCCGGTTTTTCCAAGGATAGTGTGAGCTTGGTGCCGAACGCCATTGGAACTTTGACCTTTGAGTCTCCCATCATGCCGAATTTAGCAAGAAGAGTCTTGGTGTATGCTTCCTGGTTGATAAAGATGCCTTCGGGTCCCTATCTATTATTTAAACCAAGGAAAAAGTTAATCGGACCCATTGAGCTCATTTCAAATTTAGTCTCCATCAACTTTCTGAATTCAGCTGTTAAGCTAGGATTCGTTGAGCCAAAGATGATATCATCGACGTAGATTTGAACTATCATAAGGTGGTTACCTTCCTTCTTACGAAAGAAGGTTGGGTCAACCGAACCTTGTTTGAATTTTGACATCTTTAAGAACTTAGTTAGCGTTTCATACCATGCCCTAGGCGCTTGTTTCAGACCTTAAACTGCCTTGTCCAGAATATAACAAGTGATTGGGGTGATTTTCATTCACAAAACTAGGAGGTTGCTCCACGTAAACCGTTTCTTCAAGTTCTCCATTCAGAAAGGTGCATTTTACGTCCATTTGGTAGATCTCGAAGTTCTTGTGTGCAGCATAGGCCAGAAATATTCGAACAGATTCCAGCCTTGCTACCGGAGCAAAAGTTTCTTCGTAATCAGTTCCTTCTTCCTGGCAGTATCCTTTCACCACGAGACGAGCTTTATTTCGAATTACATTACCCTCTTTGTCCATTTTGTTTCTGAATACCCATTTGAGACCAATGACTGAGGCATCTTTAGGTGTTGGAATGAGGCGCCATACCTTGTTTTGTTCAAACTCATTGAGTTCATCTTGCATAGCTTGAACCCAATCGGAATGATCAAGAGCCATGTTAACTGTCTTTGGCTCAACTTTGGATACGAAAGAATTAAACATGCAAAACTCTACTTTGGAGAATAGAGATGATTGCTTTGCCTTCAGTTGGGATCGGGTCAGGACCTTTTCAGAGACATTACCCACTATCTGAGATACATGATGATCTCTGGTCCATTTGATAAGAGGAGGATAATTTGGATCATAAGATGGATCCAATTCGGCGTTGACCATTTCTTCCATTTCAGATTGACTATCGTCATCGTAGAACATATCAGAATTCTCCCCCTCGACTGATGAATCTCTTTGATTTTCAGGTTGGTTCGTACCTTCGGGTACAATAGAACTCTCAGGTGTAGCTGGACTTTCTGGTGCTACAAGACTTTCGGGTGCAGTAGAGCTTTCGGGTGCAGTAGAGCTTTCGGGTGCTATAGGAATAGAATTCTCCCCCTGAAAGTGTGAGTTCAGTTGATTTGAAGAAAATAGATTCTCCCCCTCAACTGAAGTGCCGTGCTGAGGAGGTTCGTTTGGAACTTGTTCTCCTTCACCCATTTGTTTAGCTGCATCTTCGACGATTTGCTTCAGATGATCGATTTTGTTGTCTGTTGCCTTGGCTTCCGAGAGAGTAGCTTTCTTAGGTTCATCGAATAAGTCCACAAACTGATCGAACAAATTAGCAATCGTGGCCGTGACTTGACCTGTTTGAGAGAAAATCTCTCCAATTGCTTCTTCAGTAGTCTTTAGCTTCTTGACGTAACTATCATCAAAAGTCACATAATATGTTTCTTCAATCTTTCTAGAATGCTTATTTAAAACCCGGTATGCTTTTGAAGTAAGAGAATATCCCAGAAAAATTCCTTCATCAGATTTAACGTCAAACTTGTTACGATGTTCTTTGGAATTGAAGATGAAACATCGTGAGCCGAACACATGGAAGAATTTTACGTTCGTCTTCCTGTTATTGATGATCTCATAAGGAGTAAGAGAGAAGCGCTTGTTGAGATAAGACCTATTCTGCGTAAAACATGCTGCAGCAATAGCATCAGCCCATAAATATAAGGGAAGAGAAGCAAAACTTAGCATAGTTCGGGCCGCCTCACACACGGATCGGTTTCACCTTTCGACAATTCCGTTCTGTTGAGGCGTGTAGGGGGCTGAGAAGTTGTGACTGGTTCCTTTTTCTACCAATAAGTCTTCAAATTCTTTGTTCTTGAACTCCAGTCCATTGTCGCTCCTAATGTTGCGAACGACTTTTCGCAGTTGCACTTCAACCTGCTTGATAAACATCTTTAGCTTAGGTGTAGCCTCAGATTTGTGCTTCAGAAAGAACACCCATGTAAAACGTGAGAAATCATCAACAATAACAAGAATATACTTGCTACCGCCAATGCTTTCGATTGATGATGGACCACACAAGTCGATGTGAAGCAACTCAAGTGGTTCAACAACTTTTGTGTTTATAATTGATGGGTTACTTTGACGACTTTGTTTCCCCATTTCACATGCAGCGCACAAGTGTTCTCGATCAAACTTGAGCAAGGGAAGACCCCGAACATGACCTCCGGTGACAAGCTTGTTGATGTCTTTGAAGTTGAGATGTGAGAGCCTTCGGTGCCACAACCAGCTTTCGTCAGAGTGAGCTTTAGACAAAAGACATATAGCTGGATTTCCTTTTATTGGTTTGAGATTTAGAGGAAACATTTCGCCTTTTCGGTCTGATTTGAGGATGACCTTGTTGGATTTCTTCTCTATAATCTCTGAACCTTCGTCGTCGAATGAAACTTTGAGACCGGTACCGCCCACCAGCTGAGATACACTGATGAGATTATGCTGCAACCCTTCAACGTACGCCACCTTTCTTATTGTGAAGTCTCCATTAGTTATCATCCCATAACCCTTTATCGTTCCATAGGAGTTGTTACCGAACTTGACATTCCCACCATTTTGAAGAGATCGAAACTCCCTTAGCTCTTCCTTCCTTCCTGTCATGTGACATGAGCAGCCACTGTCAATGTACCATTCTTCGTCGAACTGCTCGTCACTTATAACCTGCAAAAATTAAGCAGATTTAGGAACCCAAAGTTTCTTGGGTTCACGTGAGCATTTCATAGGAATAGGAATAGTAATAAAAACATCAACAAGATATGTGCGTTTAACTAAGGTTGTTTCATCTTTTCTTTTAATAGTAAACACTTTTATTTTGGTAGGGTTAGCTACAGGTGTTTTGGATTCAGATTCTGGTGTTTGGGCATTATTCTGCTTTCGGTCTTCCTAGACTGAGGAAATCTTCGATTTTCCTTTCAAGTTCGTTGATGATTTTGAATTTTGTGCAGGAACAGAATTGGGTTTAGAAGAGAATTGAGAATGAGAAGAATTAGAAAAAGAGAATTTAGAATGGGAATTTCTTCTGACTTAAGGTTCGAAATGACCCTTTTGTTTATGGTCATTGGAGGGACCGAACCTGGACCTTCGGTAGCTGCTCGATGATGAGCTGAAGTTGGATTTTTGGTTGTTGTTGGTTGGTGGTCTGAAACTTGATCTTTTATTATAAAAGCTTGAAGGACTGAAATTAGGTCTTTGCTTGTTATGACTTGGCGGACCGAAACTCGCTTTTCGGTTGTTGTTGCTTTCGGGACCGAACCTATCCTTTCGGTTCTGTGCTTCATGTGGCCCGAAAGTCTTTTTCTCTGACTTAGAATCTTTATCATGGTAAGAGTAATGAGGATTTTGAGAACGCCAAAACTGCTTTCGCTCTGAGAGATTCTTTTTGTATCTCAGGTTTCTCTGTTGCTTTTGATTTTTCACCTGTTTCGGTTGTCTATGGTATTAGCCTTTTGTTTTAGCTTCTTGACAGCTGGTTCACTCTTCATAGATGAGGTTTCGCTTGTGGAGGTGACTTCTTCTACAGGTATTTCTTTTATGCCACTTGTACTTGGCACGTCAAAGTTGTCAGGCTTATTCAGTGGTTCTGGTACATATCTTCCTTTGGTTTTCTAGGACGTTCGCTCTGACAGACCAACTGTTTCGTCTGCATTATCTATAGGAGCTGACCAGAAAAACTCATCACAGCCATCTGCGTTATCTTAGTTCACTATGACAGTGAGTTCGGCTGTTTGATGTTCGGTTACTCCTGTGACTTTATATACCTGATTTGGAGTAGTTCTAACCTTCTGAAACACAAGAGCTTTTTCTTTAAGGGTCGGGGACTTATTTTTGGACAAACGAGCGAATTCCACAGAATTTTCAGAAATCAGATTTTTGTGGTTTTCGGGTTCGCTCTTGACAAACTCAGAACAATCAACTTCAACCTCTACAGAAATTTCACTCATATCATCGTCCTCATTAAGTTCAGATGCGTTTTCAACATCAATTTTATTTTCTGAACTTAAATTGGCACTCAATGAGTCGAATTTTTGTATGGTTTCAGTCCTGAGTTTCAGCTTATCGTTTTCATTCAAAAGATTTTTAAGCATGTCCTTATGGTCTTTGGACTTTATAAAAGATTCTATTTTGTCCAGACCGTACATATAAGTAGGATTCACATCATCGGAAGATACAACACTTTCACAGTTGTATGCTTCAGCATCGATTTCATCCTCCTTAAACTCAAGGAAGGGTAAAATCATGCGATGTATCTTCTGCCCTATTTCACAATTCAGATGCAGTTGAGTAATGTTAGCATAAAGTCTTTTAGCAATCAAACAAAAAACATTCCTTTGTTTTAACAATTTCAAATTGTCTCTTTGCAAATAAATGTTTTCATCCTTAGACTTAATCAGCTCCGACTCCTTCTGGTCAATCCACATCCTTTGCTCCTCACTCTTGGATGACACCCTGCTTATTTGGTCAGTTAGGTTAGAATTTGTGACCCGTGTTTGAGTTAAACAACTATCCAGATTTGAGATTCTTGAATTTAAGTTATTTAATTCCTTTTCATATGATTTCTGTGGAATTTTGAACGAGATAAAAAGAGATTGTACCTTCTTGATCAGTTCATCAAGTTCACTGATCTGCACACTGAGAGGTTTTGCTGTGAAACATAAGTCCTCTCGTTCCTTGGCGTCTTCATTTCCACCATCAGTATTATATCCCCTCATGTGAGATACGTCAGTCACCATCAGACACTTTCCACTACTTTCACCACCTCTTGCGACATAAGCCTTTCCATGAGAAGGCTTTCTCACCTCATCATCTTCTGAGTCGGTCGACCAAACCTGTACGCCACCGAACTCATCATCCTCTGCCAAACCCTGTACAGTAAGATCATTCATAGAAGGATTAGTAGCAGCTTTCTTCCTATTAATCTCTTCTAGCTTTTTCATCAGGATTGCCTCTTCATCTTTCTCCTCATGTTTCTCCGTTATTTTCTTCAAAACACAATCTTTGGCATAATGATTCTTTCCTCCACAGTAATAACAGCTGACACCAGAATCTGCTTCAACCTTCACCTCTTTCTTTGGTTCTTCAGTCTTCGGCTCCTCCCTTACTTTTTCTGAACTGTAGCTTCCCTGCCAATTTCGGTTCTTATTGGTAGGAAACATCTTCTCGATGAACCTTTTGGGATTGGACACCATCATAGCGTAATCTTCTGAAGTTAGATCCTAGTCCTCCAGGTTCAGATCTTCGTCTTCTACTGCATTCTTACTTTTAGACAGGAGGCCCAAGGACCCCAAGTTTGAGACCACACTCTTCTCTTGCATCACTATCTTTTCTTGGGATTTCAGAATTCCCACCAGTTTCGCCAGCGAATATGATTTGAACTGTTCATGAGCTTTAACTGTAGACACAACAGCTCTTCATTCGGATCTTAAGCCATTCAAAAAAGTAACCTTATGTTCAATAAGCTTCCTTTTGATATCATGTTTGATTATCTTGCTGAGAAGATGATTGAAACGATCAAACGTCTGAGTAACGAACTCATCGGAATTTTGCTTGAACTCTCCAAACTCAGACAAAAGCAAAGTCTGGATAGAGTGCTCCAAATCTTCATCTGTGGAATACAGCTCTCGCAGCCGATCCCAGATTTCTTTAGCGGTATTGCAGGAACTCACCAACCTAAACGTGTCAGATTGAAGAGTGAATCGAATCAGTCTCAATGCTTTGATGTTGCACTGAAACTTCTCCTTTTCGTCCTGAGCGGCGTCTTTCACATCCTTTAACAGATCATTATACTCCTTCTGAGTTTTAATAATTCTGGATGTTCCTGAATGAACAAATGGTCCAGACACAATGGCTTCCCATATTAGATACCCATTATCTTGATATCCGATGACGTAGTCTTCGAAATGATGAGCCCAAACCTCGTAATCTTGAGTGTAAAGAATTGGAATCTTTGTTGTAGATCCAATACTGTTTGAGATGTTGATAGGATTAGATTGAGAATCGTCCATGCTTGATCGTTTAACCTGTTGCAAGATCGGACTTGTAATATGTAATATTAAGGCAAAACGAATAAATAATGAGATACGTCAATTATGGAGTGACGGCTCAATAAATATCAGTTAATGCAGAATAAACCCTAATCACTTCTTTCATAGAAGAGATGTGTATGAATTACACAGCCTCCTACTCTGATACCAATTGATGAGTTTATAAAATTCTTTGATCGATTAGATCTTATAACAGGTAAATCAAGAAAGCGAAAAACAGTAAGATAAAGCACAAGAATGAATCTGAATATGTCGAATGATTCAATTGATTCAATCCTCAGTAGAGCTCGATGAAGAACTTCTACTGTAGAGGATATTAGGGTTACAAAAGACAAGAACGATGAACGCTATGAAAATCTCTATCAAAAACATACGTTCTTGGATGCATGCAAGCATCTATAAATATTAAACCCTACAAAATAACTCACGGATAGACATGCCCATACCGGAGATTAAATGGACTAAGTATCGAGCCCAAGACGCAACACTATCTGGACCTAACAGGTGAAGTATCCACAGGTTCATCGACCGGACCCATTAACAGGGACATGTAAAGTTTCCGAAAGAAGGAGGAGAATCCATATGGGGTGGCTGGAGAAGAGATATTGATAGATGAGACGAGAGGTGAGTACCTTTGAAATCATTCTTCCCCTGCCTCTTTTTTACCCTCTTTCTGCATCTCCAATATATTTTTTTACGATGTGTACCTTTGAAATCACAACAGGAGGTACTATTATTTACATAATATATTATAGAGAAAAAAACCAAGTAAAGAGGTACCTAGATGTATCAACTAGATGTTAAAAGCGCTTTCTTGAATGGTGAGCTCAAGGAGGTGGTACATGTCACTCAACCAAAGGGGTTCATAAAGAAAGGAGAAGAAACAAAGGTCTACAGGCTGAGTCGTGCACTGTATGTATTAAAACAAGTGCCTCGAGCTTGGTTTAATCGAATTGAAGGTTATTTTTTGCGGGAAGGTTTCAAGAAAAGCAGCTATGATCATACTCTATTTGTGAAGAAGGAACAGGATAAAATCATCTTTGTTAGCTTATATGTTGATGATTTAATATATGTTGGAAATGATCATGTCTTGTGTGAAGCATTCAAAAAATCTATGCAACAAGAATTTGAGATGACAGATCTGGGGCAGATGAAGTACTTTCTTGGAGTAGAAGTGAATCAGAATTCAGAAGGTATTACTTTGTGTCAATCGTAATATGAAAAGGAAGTCTTAAAAAGATTCAAGATGAGCGAAGCAAATAGTGTGAAGAATCCAATTATCCCAGGTACCAAAATTATGAAACTAGCAGCAGGGAAAGGTGTTGAGAGCACCAAATATATGAGTCTTATAAGCAGTCTCATGTATTTAACTGTGACACGTCCAGATTTGATGTATGTAGTCAGCTTGCTAGCAAGATTTATGGAAAAGCCCAAGGAGGAACACATGGCAGTGGCAAAACAAGTCTTGAGGTATATAAAGGGTACTATGAATTATGGGCTACACTATGGGAAGGATCAAAGTCAGAAATTAAAAGTTTTTACTGACATCAATTATGCACGTGATCTAGAGAACCGAAAAAGCACCTCTGGATATGTATGTTTATTCAGTGGAGCTGCAATATGTTGGAGTTCTAGAAAACAAGAAGTTGTCACTTTATCATCAACAGAAGCAGAATATGTTGCAGCTACAACATGCACATGTCATTGTGTATGGTTGAAAGGTATCCTTGAAGAAGTTGAAGAAAACACAGGTACTGTGGAGGTTATGTGTGACAACTGTTCAACTATAAAGCTATCAAAGAATCCAATAATGCATAGGAGAACAAAGTATATAGATGTTCGTTTTCACTATATCAGGGAATTAGTGAACAAAGACATTATACGACTAAATTTTTGTGGCACCAAGGAGCAGCTAGCAGACATGATGACCAAGCCATTGAGTTTAGCTGCGTTTGAATTCATCAGAGAAGAAATTGGAGTGAAAGATCTTAAACAAGAAGCTCAACGCTTACCTGTTTAAGGGAAGGAATTTATTGGGCTATTCTCAATGTTTTTGGTTTAGCCCACGTTTTTAGGTTGTGTTTTTTAAATAAGGCCCAAAGTCAAGAGTCAGTATGATTTAGGAATTCAAAATACCAGGTCGTTCCCTTTATCCTTGTGATGAACAAGAATTAGGGATATCTTTTAATTTGTTATCTTTTGAGTCTTTTTCGTTCTTCTGTTTTGTAATGGCTATAAAAGCCCTTTTGCTCTTGAATAAAAGTATCACAGATTGTGAGTCAAATCAATTATTATCACTTGTTTTCTACAAGATGTACTTTGCAATGATGTTATTGGGGAAAGAATGAAATTGTATATTCCATTGGAATCAATAACGGCTATTGGAATGGAATGAACCGTTTTTGAATCATATTACTTATAACGGGTGAAAGACATATTGTATCATTTTTGGAATGAACCGTTTTTATAGTTTTATCCCACAAGGAAACTGACTCTCCATTACGGATCTGATTAGCTACAAAAAGTTGTGTTGCCTTGAATTTCTTTTTGCTTTTGACTTTTTAAAGTTTTGTTCATTATCAATTGGGAACAAATTAAATCAATTATGTTTGTCATTTTTTTTTGCAAATTCATACTCATGTTTATGGGAAGAGTTTATGTATAGTAAAATTTGTTATTTAATATATATAATATATATACTACACCAGTTTGGTTAGTATTTATGTCCGTATTTCAGGTTTTTCTATATATATACAAGGAAAGAGATGATAAACGTCAGTTGTGAGAATCTATTCAACCGTTAGAAGGGTTGCTAATTTTTGCATTTAGTGTTCTTTTACCATATTTGTAAGTGGAAATAAGTTGCAATTTTGTTCATTTAACCCTTTTTGATTTAGATGCAAGAAATAACAACATATTTTCATTGATTTCTGTAACGCCCGTAGATCCGGACTAATCAATTTAGAGATAATAGATGTCAAAAACGACTTTTTGACAAAAGATTATTTAGAATAAATAATCTTATCCAAGTTGTAGAATATGTCTCAATGGTTTCATACATATAAAGAGCGCCGAAATCCGAGTTATAACGAAGAAGTTATGAACTGTCGAAGTTTCGCGACGGAACCGGCACGACACCGAGGAGACGTAAATAGTGAATTTATGATAAAGCGACTTTTAGCCTTGGTGATCTAAAGAAAGTCATAGAATATGTTAGAAGTGCACGACCCGAAACTCGAATTTTAGTTCGAGCAGTTTTTGGCTTACGCGACCTAAATCAGAGTTGAAGATCTCATTAATAGGAAGTCAACGGTAAAAAGATAGACGAAAACGGAGTCTTTATGAAGGAGTTACAATTTTTTCGCGGTCATTTAACAGTCTAATCTTATCGTACTATTAAATTTAAGATCGGTCAAGAATTAGCTGACGGAGTCAAAATGAAAGTTGTAGATCTTATTTTTATCTACACGTGGATATAAAGAACGTCAAAAACGGAGCTTGTATGTGAAAGCTACAGATTTTAGAAGTCGGAAGTGTGCTGTGCGAAAATGAGTGACGTGGCATAATCTTGGCCATTGCTTTCTCCCCAAGTCTTGCCACCAGATGGTGACATGTGGCACCAAGTTCAGCCATATTTCACCCTATAAATAGAACCTCTCTCACCCTCATTTTCTTCACACCTTTCCCATTCTTTCTTCTCTTTACTCTCTCTCTAGAACCTCTCTCTAGCCCCGAAACCCCCCGAAAAGCCTAGGGAACCTCCCTAGCACGAGGCGGAAGCCCCAGAGTGCTCGACGGCTCCGAGAAGAAGAGCTTTTCGGCTTGGTAACGCTGCTCCAAGCAAAGCCCGGTTTTCTATAAAACCCGTTGTAAGTGAGCTACCCTACACTATTTTAATATAGATTTTATTTAATTATAGTAACGTTATTAGGAACTTATAATAAGTACTTGGGCTATTATTATGGGTTATATAAGTATTGTTTAACGCTTATATAATAGTAATAATAGCTAGACTATTAATTAGTCTTGGCGAATAATAGACTAAACTCTAGTGGTAATAATAGTAGGTTTCATAGAAGGAAATTATTTTTAAGAAGCGAAGCGCTGTCTGAGTTCGGAATCACCGCCTTTTCAAGTGAGTGCATGGTCTCTTTCATCTTACACATAGATATGAAGTATTTTATATAAACTACATGCTATGTGTGCATATTATCTGTATACTTGTTGTCTATGTTGGATTAACGATTTTATACATGTTTTAAAAGATTTAAACGGTATATTTATTTTATATCTACAAATATGTTGCAGATGAAACATGGGTAGATGAAATAGTTGGTGTGTGATGAAATAAAATGATGAGAGATAGGTGATGATAATTAGGTAAATAGATGATGAGGAATAGGTGATGTAGGATGAAAGGAGATACAATAACCTTAACTGGAAATGTGGCAATGTAGTCATCTAACAGAGTATAGATGGCGACCACGGACTATTCTAGACAACCCCTGAAACACCAGTAGGTCCATAACTTGTAGGTGATGAATTACAAGTTCATGTGATGTTGTAACTACATATTCATACGATGATACTCTAGCCCCTTACTTTGAATTACGAGTTCAAGCGATGTTGTAACTACGTATTCATGCGATGATGCTCTAACCCTTGTTGGGCACGTATTGAGGGAGTAATCCCTAAATCAATATTGTGTATGTGATGTAGGCGATGATCCTTAGGGAGAGTCCTTAGGAACAAACATATAAGGAAATGCGATGTAAGGAGATGAGAAGTAAATATGATGTAGGAGACGATCCTTAGGATAAATCCTTAGGGAAGGTACTTAGGAATAAAGAAGATAATGGGGATGGGTATTTGGGTTAATTGTTTGATGATTAAACATAATAATAATATTATTGTTGGTTGAAAACCCTATGTACTCACCAGCTTTCCCAACCTGACGCACTCAGTTTACTTGTATCACAGGCGACGAGGTGAAGTTACATTACAATGAGAGATTAAGGAGATATAGATCACTAGTGTAAATGAATGTAAGTTCTGTTTATGCTTATGTTTCCGTATTGACAATTACATCCCAAATGTTTTAAAATGAATAAAAATACATTTCTTTCGAAATTCTTTGATAATGAAATTATCATGTTTTTCTGGGCACAAATTCCGCAACGTTTTTATTAAAAGAGATACTCTGATTTTTATAAAGCATAAACAAAATCGGTCTGTTCTGACCGTGAAAATGGGGATGTCACAATTTCAGTTAGCAAACAAAGATTTTAGTGAACAGATGTTTTTAGAGTGCCATCAAAGGTAAGGAGAAAGATATAGACTTTTGTCTGTTGAAATACTTTCTCTTGTGCCCTTGAAGGGAAAACATATGTTCAACTTGTATGAAAGTGAACCGAAATGTTATTTGCTTAACAAGATTTTGTCTTTGATACCTTCATGTGTATTATGAGGTATGGTCATACCTTTATATAATGTTATAACCTATTTTATAGGTGAAGAAGATGTAACCGAGTTGATTAAATTGCCATGTGTGCCGCGTATGGATCCTATAAAGGTCTTATGCAAAAGTAACATTTTTTAAATATATATTAATATTTTATTATATTTTTGAATTATAAAACTTTAAATATGTCACTCAAGCTATCTAAATTTATATTTTCAATATTTGATAGTCTATGTTATTTTTTTCACATGAGGTGTTAATGTTCAAAAATGTTCGAGAAATGAAAAGAAAAGAAAATGAAGGAAAATTGTTCACATGAGGTGTTAATGTTCAAAAATGTTCGAGAAATGAAAAGAAAAACAAATGAAGGAAAATTATGAAAAGTTAAGACTCAATTGAAAAGCCTCATTTACATGATTTATTAACTATATTAAACCATTCTTTATGTGTTGGTTCGACTCAAGAAAACAATATACCATCACAACCAAACACAAAACGACTTAAATACCAAACAAAGGTGCCAGCTCACCGGACCCGACCAAAAAGGGTACTACTCCCCATAACAAAGCAAAAGCATGGAAGTAGCACTAACACTACACATAAACTACATAATTAAAGATAGACTCTAAAAACAAATAAGAATTGGATTAATCTCAATTCTCAAAGATCATTGGGAGTTTATCAATCTGCTCGCTGAATTTCTGGAATCATGGTTCCAGAAATTTCTTAATGGGCTACCTGTTCAGGCAGAACAGTGGGATGTGTCGTACTAGGCCTCCTTAAAGCTTTAAGCTCAAGTTCAACAGTCCTTATGGTTGGCCTGTTAACACCACATATGTACATGCACTTGTTCGCTAGTTGTGCTGCATGCGGTGTTTAAATGTTGAAGGTCAATACCCCCTTCATTTAATAATCTTGGTTCCACCATTTGCACTTGACAAAATACTTTGACAAGTACTTCTCCTGGTAGACTCTCTCTACAAGAAGTTTTTATTATTTTTTTTATTTTTATCGGTGATGAGCTCTGCAAGGACCACCCCAAAGCTGTACACATGGCTCTTTTCATTTGTATTATTTGTGTGTTGGCACTCAGGATCCAAGTACCCAAGTGTGTCCTGAACAACAGTGTTGACGTTTTCTTCTTTTATAGAAAACAACTTGGAAATACCAAAATCGGACAATTTTGCATTGAAGTCATCATCTAATAATATATTTGCGGACTTGACATCTCTATTTATGATGGGGGTGGTGGCATGAGAATGAAGGTAAGCAAGTGTAGATGCAGCTTCTACAGCAACCCTCAATCGATTCTCCCATGATAACCAACTCGTTCCACCCTCTTCATTATGAATGTGATGGAAAAGTGTGTTATTGGGAATGAACTCATACACTAATACCGGTACCTCCTCTTCTAAACAATAGCCCAACAGTTTCACGACATTTCCATTGATGATTTTCATTATTACTAATACCTCATTGATAAATTGTTCATTTTTAGTCTTACCCACTGAAACATACTTCTTTATTGCAACAACGCGTTTATCCGACAGTACTCCTTTATAAACAACCTCAAAACCTCCTCGACCAACAGTTCGCTCATTTGAATAGTTATCGATTGCTTTTGGAAGCTGTTTGGTGATATATACAGTCACGGTGTAATCAACCTCTTGTGAATTCAGTTTTTTCTCAAAAAACTTCTCTTGTTCCTTCATAAGTTTCCTCTTCTTGATGCTAAAGAATATCCCAATGATCCCAGCTAATGTTAAAATAATCCTAACCAAAGCTACATGGAAAAATATAAGGAAAATGATCAGTTAACCAGATGAATACTAAACATAGGAACGCTTGTAATAATGCCATATTTCCAACAATTACGTATACCGCGGAATTATTACAACTTATCTTGCAAATATTGGTTGTTAATCCATGAAATATATGTTTTTTCTTGTAAATGATACTTCATAAAAGTAAAAAAGAAAAAACAATTCATTTTACGAAATAAAAAAAATCTTGAAACAAGTATTTTTTGGATTGAAAACAAAATTATGTATAATAAATTTGTAGTTAAGATGTTTGCCTTTTTGAGGAGAAACACACATTACCTTTTACACATTTAAATGTAAATGAATATCATAAATTTATACACATAAAAATAATGAAGAATGGGTTGAAGCCCATATTTTTACATGGAAAAAGTAGTCTTGGATAGAGTATAACATAGAACCTATATAAAGCTTAGTCTTGGATAGAGTAGAACATATAACCTATATAATTTACAACCTAACTCAAATCAAATATTTATAAAAAATTAGTTTCTATACACATTAGCAACCAATGAATTTGTCCAATTAAACCCAATTCTTTTATATACATTAGCAAGCCAATGAATTCTTACTTTTTTTATTTAAAAATAAAATGTTATATAGTGATCTTTGGTGAGCTACTTATAGACTAATTAAATTGGACAACATTACCAACCAATTTTTCTGAACCTAATTTTCTAAGCATTTGAAAGAAAATGTAAGGCCAATTTCTCAAAATTTTTATATATTTTGGGAAACATGTACACTGGAAAAACAAAATTCATGAAAAAATGTTAATTGTATGAAAAAAAGGGTTTACTCATTTATTTTTCCATGTCTTATTTAGACCATCTTTAACACTAGAGGAAAAATAATAACGCTAATAGTGATTTATCTCTATCTTCACTTTAATTTCACTAATTTTTTAAACCCAAAAATATATCCTAACTATATTCTTTTTCTTCAGATTTTTATATATTCAATAATACTTTTCAATTCAAAAGACTTTTAGAGTTTGTCTAAAATCATTTTGTTTTAATAACCTTAAAATTTTTACCAATAAATAAATATAACAAAACAAATAATATAAATTAATTTTGATATTAATATAACAAGTATTTTATTAAATAAATAATTTCATTCATAAGCCATCAAAATAAATATTCAAACTCATTTGTAAAAAATTATACATATATTTACAGAAATATGACACATACGTTTAGAAAAATTTAACAAGGAAATATTAAGAAGTGTTTAAATTTAAAATATATTTGAAACAATTTTCATATTAAAGTTATAATAATAAATTTAAACAAATACTAAATAAATAAACTCAAATTTTAAGTATGTTAAATAAACTAGATATAAATAAAGTTAAACTTGAACAAACAAATATGACAAGTAAAAGTTAACCTTAATTTATAGAGTTGATAAATTATGTTCTTTCAAGTTTAGTAATCTTAGCCTTATAATAATCTTATATTCGATGTAAAAAATAAAGTGGAGTTGAAGAATTATATATATATATATATATATATATATATATATATATATATATATATATATATATATATATATATATATATATATATAACACATTGAATAATTTTATAAATAAAATGGAACTGAGAATGCTTTTAATTGAAAAAAACAATTGTAAATCATTAGTAAGGTACAAGCAATGATATTTTGAAAATAAAACTAGACTAATAAAGTTCAAATGTTTTCAATCTATATGGGTCAAACCTCCAGCTTAAAAACCAATGGTTTATAATTAGATTAAAACAAGTCTGTTCACTCAAAAACATAATCAAACCGGCCAGGTTGAATGTTGTACACCAAACTTTATAAAACAAAATATTTATAAATAAATAAAACCTTATTAGGAATTGGGTCTTTAATGCAAGTGACAGCCTAAGTTTATAATTAATGGACCAAAGCCTAAATGTAACCTAAGAAGGTCTTCCCCCATCCTGCTTTTAATAAGCATAACTCTACTCCCAACACTTTTGATGTGGGATGGGCCACAAAATTAAGTTATACTCTACTTTTCTCCTTATGTGTTTTATTAATAAGTTTTTTATTTTTTTATTTTTATATCTATCATCTTTGTAGAAAAATAAGTTTTAAAAGTTAACTTTGGACTGATACAATGAGAGCATCTATCTACTCGGGTTTTTGGGACCAGTAGTTTGTGTCAAATATAATTTTTATGGGAACTGATTTGGTTCTAAATACGAAACTGACCTTGGCAGCCATTATGAAGATAAGGATTGCCCTGGTAACCTTTGTTGCAGCTGCAACGATATCCATCAAGATCTTCATCATCCATGCAGAATCTATTTGCCTTGCATTCTGTAGCCTGTGAGCAATTCCGCTTGCCTCCTCCAATTACCCAATCCACCAGGATGTGGACATTTGAATCTAAAGAAAGCTTTAAACTTTGAAGCACCAGACAAATCACGTGACGTGCACCACCAAAGCCTAAATGGTTTTCCTCAGCAAGAAATGCAAAACCGCAAGGATTGAACAACCGTACATTCATATGGTTATCAAAGGAGCCAATATTTGCATTGAAACCCTTGAGACCCTTTCGTATTGATGTCTGACAACACCCAATTCCAGAGCATTTAGCATTGTTAGGCACATTATATACTTACGTTAGTACATATGCCCATACAGCCACTAGCGTAGTTGGGTCCATGTGGTCCTCTGATCCAAGCATAGTTATTGCATCCAACGTAAACCTGTTTTCAGACGAAAAAGTGAAAGGGCCCACCTCATCGACTGCCATACCTGAATTACCACTAGTATCATTCACACATTTGTTCTAGCAAGAGCGATTAACAGAATTGAAAATGCTGATCTTGGAATCCGAGATACTGTATATGCTGATGTTCCGAGATAAAAAGCTTTGGGGCTTTAAAAGTGATGTTGCAGGTAAGCTCAAATGACTCGTCTAAGGAACACACTTTGCTTATTCCAAATGGGAAGGGAACTGTTACGTTCACGCATTTTGTTTGGCAGTGTGGTTTTGCAATGGCTGTAACGGAGGCACCTACAAAATTGCTTTCAGACGACAACGCGAGGATGAAAACTAGAAGGATGTTTCTTTTTTCTTGTATTTCTTTGATCAGATATGTTTTGTGTGTGATTTGGTTGATGTGCTAAGAGCAACCACATCGGTGGTGGTGCTTGTAAATGCCACATGTACATTTTTTTGTAAAACACATAGATTAGATATTATTATCAATTTGTTTTTAATATCTAGACATGATTATTTGATTAAAATATTAATATATTAGTTTGCAAGACAAAGACATAGTCCCATGTGACCTGGCCTTGCAATTGGTTTGCAAGCCATCGGCTGTAGATGGTCTAAAGCATCTTATATATTCATATTTAGAGTAGACATAAAAGCAAAAACGGTCCCCTTTTGTTATTTAAAAATATGTATCTTACTTAAATTATGGATTAAAAATAGGTACTAAAATAATTTGATACACAGATTTGCATATAAACTAAACACACAATTTTTCTTTAAATGTAATTATTTATCGAAATATTATCAATTTCACAATTCCTATTTATACTTTCCAAGATACATATTAGGGTTTATTAACCATGTATTTATATTTATTTATATGATGATACTTCATTATTTGATATATTTTTCAAAATGACCCCCCCCCCCCCCCCCCCCCCCTCAATATAATAAAAGGGTGTCTTTAGGGCATGTTAGACAAAATTAGCTATAGCCGGTAGCGGTTTGCTAAACACCACGTGAAGTAGCTTTTTGATTTGAATCGTTTTGTTTAAACTAGACATTGGAAGCTTGTAGTGCCAAACAAGACTTTCTGTTCAAAACAGAGCGTTTTGTCAAACGCCAAAAGCTCCTAAACGCTTATGCCAAACATGCCCATTAAGTTTATCACATTAAATAAGATTGTGATAGTTTCAATATTTAATTTTTGTATGTAAATTTCCATATGATAATTTTGTTTTCTATAAAATATGGCCACCGAATTTCTAGTGGACAGCGTGTCTCATATTGAATCAAACGAGGTGAAAAATAATGATTATAACGGTAATATCGAATTACCTTGTTCAACGGATTGACATTTATCGAATTACCGTAATTACCTTTGACCTTACTTAGTGGATTTGACAACATGTATATATCCGGTCAATAGGGGCACAATAGGAAGTTTCAATTCAGGAAGCAGTTTTTAAGAGAGAAAATAAGGGCATTTTTGGTAATTGACAATGAAAAAGGAGCAGGAAAAAAGATTGGGGAAAATCCATGTGTATGCATTGTGATACAACAAAGTCATATATGCATTGTGACACAACAAAATTTTGATTGGAACTTTGTCTTTTTTTAAGAAACTATGACTTGCAAGGAATAACAAGATACTTTTGATTTTCTGTTATTTATATTCTTATTAAAGGAATAACACAAAGTACGATGTTGTTCCATTGTGTTTGTATATGTATGTATATGATTGTGTGCAAAGGCCTGTTATTTCTTGATTAAAATGATAGTAATGTACTTTCTTTTTCATTGCGATTTTATATATTAACATATATTTAATTAATTTTTTATTTTATTTTTTATGTTTTTGAAACTAGTGGATATAACTATTTTTCATGCCTTAGGGCCATTTTTTACACATTTTATTAGCAAAAGGACCATTTGTGTATAAAAATCTTGCATCAGGGACCATTTCTATAACATTTTATTACATGATCCTTTTTTCATTATTTTCTTAACACAAGGGCCATTTCATGGATTCATATATATATATATATATATATATATATATATATATATATATATATATATATATATATATATATATATATATATGTGTGTGTGTGTGTGTGTGTGATGCATTTTATTGATATTTAAAAAAAAAAAAAAACCCAAGGTACATTGCTATTTTTAGATCCACCTTGAAATGCCTAACATCTCCACACTTGAAACATACCATATAAGTGACTACACACTAGTTAGTAGAGTACCCAAATTTGCCACACTTAAAGCAGGTTACAGCTTCTGAGCATTGTCCAAAATGCTTCCTTCTACATTTTTTGCACAATATTGCTTCATTGCCATCTCCAGGCTCTATGTCGTTAGGGTTATATTTCGAAAAATCTTCCCTTTTATTAGGTTCTGAAATTTCTCTACCTTTCCTCTTTCTCTAGCTTCAGCCTTGGTGGCTATTTTCTTTTCAACTATGTATTCCAAGGACCTGGCAACTTGGATAGTTTCTCCCAATGTAGTTTCTTTCTTTGCCAAAGGAACAAAATTCGTTGGTATTCTATTAAAAAAATTTTCTATCTTGTAGATTTTAGTAGGAACTAGTTAAGGGACAAATTACATCTTTTCAAAAAAAGGTTATAACATACTCTCTGATGCTCATCTCTCTTTTATTCAGGTTTTGGTAATCATTTGAAATTTCCAGAAGGTCTCTTTCTGAGCAGAACTCCTCTTTTAATTGCACAATACAGTTCTCCCATGATATCTTCCTTGCCTCCTCTTTCGGCATAGCATTAGTCAGCCGCTTCCACCAACTTAACACTCCAGTCTTTAGTTGTCTAGTTGCGAAGATTGTTTTCCATTGGTCGCTACAATCACAACTCCCGAACACTATCTCCATTCCGTAGATCCAATCCATGACCGCTACTAGTGTTGGCTCTCCCAAAAGTCTTGGTGGTTGGGATGCGATGTAGTCTTCATACTTGCATCCATCTCTATCAACCGCTTTCTTGGAATCGCCCTTCCTAACTCTTGACAATTCTACATTCCCACTATAGTCTCCTTCCTTGAACTGACCTTCATTTAACACTGGTTCCATAACCAGTGCAGTGCGCTCTTCCCTATTTCCTTAGAATAGTTGTCTAATTTCCTTTATATGTTTGTTAAGCATTGCTCGAGTCATAGCTTGAACTCCTACCCTTCAAACTAGTTCAGGGCTTCGGTCTTTGATATCATTTCCCACTTTACTATGCGTCCTGACCATGACATGCTGTACATCTGAGAAGGTGTTCAATGTACCGAAACGAGAATATAGATAGATAAGAGTTAGACGTGAAATCCTTGTTATTACTCTGAAACATTATGTGTCAGATCTAATACCGTAATTAAACGTATAGAAATCTGAACACATAAAATTTCCTAATACTAGGTTGGAAATAGACCTTGAATTTAATAATAGCAACCTATATGGTGATCTAAGGCACACTATACTACAATTCATTTGGCAAATAAAAGCAAATTATGAATCTTATCCTAAATTAAGCTAGTACAGGTTATAGCAAATAAGGTATTTAACATACGTTATGCTATATATATATATATATATATATATATATATATATATATATATTCATTATTTATTACTTAATATAATTTAACGCCTATATCCTAAAATATCCTAGTGCTTGTGTCTACTTGGTTTTAGAACCTAAACTATCATAGAAACACACCTCACCATTATTGTTTAACTCCTAAGTTTAAGTCTAGAAATCCTATAAATTCCAAGTTCGCTTAACCTGATGCCCTAATATAAACTGTGACATCATCTAATTTTCAGAACCAATTAAAAACTTTTCTTTACGCTTTTAAAATCATTTATTTATAATTGCGGAAAATCCCAGTACAAAAGATCATTTTGATTTCGAATGCTAATTTGTTTCCAAAATGTTAAAAACCTAAGGATGTCATAATCAATACATATACATAAGCTACAACATAAAGACCTGATGGTCCTAAATACTATTGTAGGTTATCTCTTAATCCTCAACATCCTAATCAAGTTCCACTAAGTTAAGTCTTGATACCTGTGAGGCATACAAACTGTGTGGGTTAGGTTGGGGAAACCTGGTGAGATACATAAGGATTTCAATCCCACAATATTGATATGCTAATATTCCATAATTATCAGACCTGAAAAACCAACCGTTACCATACAGTAACCATTCCTACATATCCCTTCTTACCGATCCTTACAAATCCTAGACTAACTGTTTCTATCGATCCTCATAAATCTTAGACTACCATTTCTACCGGACCTCATAGATCCTAGACCATGATTATCAGGGAGAAATAATAGCACCTGATGAATTGTTAAGATTGACTTCATAGCTAGGGGCTTCCTTGGATGATTTAAGTCATAAAAGTATATGGGTCATTACAGTATTTGATGAATATGGTGTCCCATTTCATCTTCGTCTTAGAGTAATGATCTCACACTAGTAACGTAACTCACAAGATCGTCTAGAATGATCAAGTGATGTCACCTACTTTGGGGTGAATAGACATACTGATAATTGTTGCCTGATCGGGAACCACCATTTCTGGTCATCCTATATGGGCTGTGACATCCCCAATTTCACGACCAGAAAAAACCGATTTGTTTATGCTTTGTTTTAAAATCAGAGTAATCCTTTTTAAGGAAAACAGTTGCGGAATTTGTTCCCAAAATAAAATATGATAAAATAAAATTTATCAAAGCATTTCTTAAAGAAATGTATTTTCATTAAATAACAAAATCTCGGGATGTTATGTTCCGATACAGACCAAAAGCATAAATAGTATAAAATAGACCTTACAACAGTTATTTATAACTACTGATCTATAATCCAAAATCTCTCGTCAAGTCCACCAATTTATACCCTTGTGCCATTACCTGTAATGCAAACAAAACTGAGTGGGTCAGGCTTGGGAGCCTGGTGAGCATATAGGGTTTTCAACCCACAATAATATAATTATTATATTCAATCATCAAACAATCAACCCAATTACCCATCCCCATTATCTTCGTTTATTCTTAAGTACCTTTCCTAAGGAATTATCCTAAGGGTCATCTCCTACATCGTATTTACCTCTCATCTTCTTACATCACATTTCCATTATATATATTCGTTCCTAAAGCATGAATACCCAGTCACAACATCGCCTGGACTTGTAACTCATAGTAAGGGTTAGGCTATCATCGCATGAATACATAGTCATAACATCGCCTGGACTCGTAATTCATTGTAAGGGTTAGAGTATCATTGCATGAATACGTAGTTACAACAACGCCTGAACTCGTAATTCATCACCTACAGGTTATGGGCCTACTGTTGTTTCCATGGGGTCATCTAAAATAGTCCGTGGTCTCCATCTATACTCTGGTAGATGACTACATCGCCAAATTGCCACATCGCCGGTCAAGGTTATGGTATCTCCTCTCATCTCACATCACCTAATTATCATCACCTTTTTATCATTACCTATCTCTCATCACCTAATTATCATAACCTATTTCTCATCACCTAATTATCATCACCTATTGCTCATCACCTAATTATCATCACACATCATCTAATTCATCTACCCATGTTCTACCCAACATATTTGTAGATATAAAATACATGTACAGATTAACTCATTTAACACCTATATAAAACATCCATTCCACACTCATCTCAAATAAACAACAATATATAAACACATAGCACGTATTTCATAGCAAATACTTAATATATATATATATATATATATATATATATATATATATATATATATATATATGTTAGAAGAAAGTGATCACATACTCACCCAAAACATATACTTAATACTTCACACACCGGATGTAAGAGTATACACTCACTTGATCAGAAGATGATCAGATAGCACTATGGCTCTAAGAGTAGTAATCTTCGATGAAACCGGGATCACTTCACACACCGGGTTTCTCACAGACAGAGCTTCGGCTCGGAAACTATTTTCTTCTCGGGATCTTCGGTCTTCGGGACTTGCTTCGGGTCTCGGGGTTGATACCAGGGCTTCAGGGGTATTTCTTTGCACGTAAATCAATGCAATACAGGTGAGAGATGAGAGAATGAGCAACCAAACTCGTCTGGCCCTTGATTTCTATTTATAGGGAAAATTTCTCATTTTCCACATCGTGGGCTTGATTGTCACTGCATGCGTCATCGCAGGTTGCGTCTGGGGGACTCCAGGAGGTGTCAGAAGACTTGCCACATCGTGACACTGCTTGCCACGTCGTGGTATTTGACAGTTTTGGGGTTTCGCGGCCCGAACTTCAGAAATTCATAACTTTCGCATACGAACTCTGTTTTCGACGTTTATATCGACGCGTAGGTAAAAACAATATCTACAACTTTCATTTAGACTCTGTCGGCTAATTTTGACTTTATTTTTATTATATTATTTTTAGTAGGCCGGGACAGGAAAACTCCGTTATAAACTCATAACTCCTTCGTCTGACGTCCGTTTTCTTCTGTCTTTCTGTCATTGCACCATTATTGATGAGATCTTCAATTCTCATTTAGATTGTTTTGGTTAAATATCGCTCTAATGTAAATTCACTATTTACATCGCACTGTGTCGTGTCGGTTCTTTCGCGAAACTTCGATAGGTCATAACGTCTTCGTTATAACTCGGATTTCGGTGTTCTTTATATGTACAGAATCCTTGTAATATATACTATAACTTAGTTAATATTAATCCTTCTAAATAATCTTCCATCAAAAATTCATTTTTGATGTTTATCGTCTCTAAATTGACTAGCCCGAATCTACGGGCGTTACATGGGCCTACCATACATCAACTCTAGAAAGAGTCATGAAACCGAACTTTACTCTCTATTCCTAGGTTACACACATTCTCCTAATGACACTACATAATATTAAACTTAATTGAACTAGGTATCTTCCATGAGCCTAAGTTTATCCCTAGACTAGATTACAGTTCCCGTAACCAACTTTTAATACCAACTCTATTCTTGGGTGACACTAACCTATCTTAGTGTATATCTATTCCATAAGAGTATTTGGTATTATTTATCATTTATCTTCTAACAAGAAATAGAACCATATGTATTTCACACATAGCACGTTATGTGTGTGTGTGTGTGTATATATATATATATATATATATATATATATATATATATATACATATATATCCTAACATCTAATCCCCTCACGCGCACGCACGTGGATTTATGATTTTTCAAAAATTCATATCTTCATACGAGCTCTGTTTTTGACATTCGTAATATCATCGGAAAGCTTTCGATGAGATATACAACTTTTGCTTAGACTCCGTCGGCTAATTTTGATATCCATTATCGACTATCTTTATATATTGATGGAACCATATGGACGAGATCTTCAACTCTCGTTTAGATTGTTTTTCCTAACAATCAACCGATCTCTACTTCGGTTTCTCAGCTGTATACTGCTTTGTTGAAACTTCTAAAAATCCTAACTTCCTCTTACGAAGTCAGATTTGGATGTTCATTATATATACGCTCTCGGTTTAAAGACTACTACAACTTTTGTTTAGACCTCTTAGGCTAAAAAGAAATTTATAAAAAAAAAAATAACTTTTTACGATACGCAGAGTCGTTCCGGTTAAATTGCGAAACTTTGAAGATTCATAACTTCTTCATTCGAAGTCGGATTTTAGCGTTCTTTATATGTATGGAATTTTTGTCACATACACTATAACTTTTTCTAAGATTATTTGTCCTAAATATTCTTCTGTCAAAAAGTCATTTTTACGCTTATTATCTCTAAATTGACTAGCCCGAATCTGTAGACGTTACATTTTACATAAAATAGGATTTTTAAAAAAATACCAAGGATTATTCTATGCATGAAACAACCATGGTATACTATATTTTTTAAAACTAGAATTATAAAAACATCAAACACCCCTTATAAACCTCAGATCTATGCAATCTGTTTTAACGAACACGCTTACATCTCTTGTATGCAGTACTAGGATAAAGGTCATCTAACCGCTTAGTGTCATCTTTTGATGGTTGGGGTGTATTCGCGATTTCTATCACCAAGTTATAGGCTGATTACATAAGTTTTTCAAATGGATGATTTGATCAAAAGTCTTTTGTGACAAAAGATGCCCAAGTAAGAGAGTTATGAGGCATAAATGAGATTATACATGACTATTACATTTTGTTATTAGCGATCCCATATATCTAGGAATTATATTATAGTATATAATTGATAATCGATATCTACGTAGATGGATTCAAATGAATGGAATAAAGGATACCTAACCATTTATTTGTTTTGAAACTTGGATCCTAGACTTTGATAATTAATGGTTTTAGAAACTAAAAGGGTATTAATTATTGCAGATTATATAATCAACTCTCATTACCATGAATCGTCATTTTCTTTAATGACCTAAAAATAAATAACATCCAATGGATACAACTTCATGTCTTGAGAGGCAATCTCGCGAGAGATCTAGAATTTGACGTTATTAAAGGTCCTAGTGCTAAACTGCTTTGAGTAGTAGAAATAAGCATAATACCTGGTAAAGGCATCAATATGATGTTGAAGATGTTTCCAACATTATATTGGTAATATCATCTTCTGTGATCTAAGAGGCCCAAGTTTTATGGACTGAACACCTTTAAGCCCAAAAAACTCCAAGAAGGCTCATATAGATGGATATTGTTTCTTTTATAGAGAAATTGAACACCGGAAGAGGAACTATTCCTCTTATCCGAAAAGAAAGTCTGGAGAGACTAGTAATTCATGTATATAGTAGAAAGAACTTATACTTTTCATATAACACTCAAGTACTTGGTATTTAAATGTTAATATAATATTTGTAAATTGCTTGTAGATATTCAAGAAGAGTAACCAGCTGAGCACGAGTAACTTGGAATTGCACTCTTGGAGTTTAGTTTATTAATTATGCTTAGTACATAATGTACTTGTATTGTAAAACAATGTTTGTTTTCGAACCATGTATTTTTTTCATTTAGCATGTCTAAATATATGTCTTAGTTAGTTTATTAATATTTGATTCTTTACTTAAATCGTTTTTTCATAACTATCACTTCATATTCTGTAATGATTAAAATTCTATTTATGAGACTGGATCTCATAATAGAATTATAATGTAAATATCAATGTTTTCCAAATGACAAGTTATATATGCAAACACTTTTGACTTAAACTTTTTTTAAACCAAATTTATCTAAGACATTCTAATCTTTATTATATAAATGATATTTACATATTCCAACTTCAAGAAAGGGATATTTGAAGGCAGATAATGTAGTTTATTTGAGATATGTGAATGCTATGTATATATAAAGATTCATAATGATATTTTCACTAAACAATGGAGAAAACAATTATTAAGGAATTGTATATTGTGATGTATGACTTCCATTTTAATGAATGTCTAAGATTAAACACAAGATACCTGTCAACTTTATTAACAACTATAGTATTTATAATTATATTTTACGTAAACATAATTATGAAATCTTTGTTGAAGTTTTCAAATATAAGGTTGAGAGACAAGACAGTAATATAATCTAAAGCCTTAGTGATAATAAATGACGCATTAAACTTTACTTGATATAGTTTATTTTCTAATCGATAGAAATATCCTCCTTTATTCTCATAAAATTATACTTCAATCTCTATTAATTATATCTTGAATACAATCACAAACTAATTACATGTCTGTAGAATATCTGAAAGGGCATCTAGATTATGATATACATGCCCACCCATAATAAGTTCTCTTAGTCGTCTGAAAGTTGAGTTAGCAGAAAACAAGTTTCTATTGACAAAGTAAGTAGGAGGATAACGAAACTTAAAGCTACTCAAGAACCATAGCCTGATAGAGCACAAATTGGCACTCGTTTTAACATGAAATTGTTAAACATGAATAATATTTATTCATAAACACAAACTATTCGCATATATGGTAAAAATCATTGTTGACTTAAAAAATGTGGAATCTCTCATTGATGAGGTCTTCTTGATGGTTTCTGGAAAATCCATCAACCACCAAAATGCTATAAACGACTTAGATTCATGAGCAATGAGATGTAGTCCGTATAAAATACTCAAGTATGGGCTTGATTATTCTTCTTCTTTATAGCAAGGCTAGAAGGAGTATGAGATTCTTTTAAAAGAAAACCTACATGGATATCTATACACATTTAGCAAGGCATCTTATAAAAGGATTTTCTTGTACTCATGACATTGATTATGATCTAACATTTTCACAAGTAGCTATGATTAGATAAAAAAGGATATTATTAACCATAACTACATATTCTTAATATGATATATGGCAAATAGATTTCAAGAAAAACCACTTTCCTTAATAGAGATCTACCAGAAGAGATATGTATAGCTTAGCCTGGAGGTTTTCTTAATCCTTGTTATCCTAACAAAATGTGTAATGCTTAAGATCCACTTATGGATATACAACAAACATCTCAAGATTGAAATCATCATTTTAATAGGAAAACACAAGGTGTGTTTTTATATAAAATTGAAGGTAGAATTTGTGTTTATTGAGAACTGGTGGGAGGATAGTGATATTTCTAATCTTGTATGAATGAGACACACTTAATCATGTGAAATTACATTCCGACTATGCAAGGTAGTTTTCATTTTGACTCAGAAAGTGATTCTAAAATGAAAGACTTCAGAATGACAAGATACATTCTTAGAATGTATGATTTATAGAGATAGATAAAGAGTTTTTAAATCTTTTGCATATATTGACAATATCTTGAAAGATATCAAGATAAAATTTTGGAGGACTCCTGGCATTGTCATATGGCACCATTTTGATCCTGTCTTAAAAGGACGTAAGACATAGGTTTGAGGTAGATAAAATGATATATATTTAATTGGATTAGCAAATGAATGCATCATTTGATGGGTTTTGTACAAACAATCCTATGTGTGCATGCAACCCTAGATTTGGATCTATGTTTTCACTATTAGATACACAACATTATGAACACATAAAGAAACCCTAAAAGGCTTCTAAGAATTTCGAAATCCACAAGGGCAGATGAAATACATACCTCTTGTTATTATATTGTAATAACAACTTAAATCTTGAATATTCTTGTCTTTAAAAGCAAGTACCGCAAGTGTAGTACCTCTAATGGCTCACAAACACCAAGAGCAAATGGAGAGACAAGAGAGAGAGGGAGGAGGTATGAAATCGGCCCTAAGAACCCTTTAGGAAGGCATGGACGAATTCTTATGGCCTTAGGGGTCTTTATATAGGTGTAGAGATTAGGGTTTCAGTCCTTATCCTTATCTAGTTGCTTGCCCACCAAGCAATCATAAGATAAGCCTTGAAATCCCTTATCCTTTATCCTTTGGACGATTTCAAGGATATCTTATCCCTTGAATTCGTCCAACCCATATCAAGGATAATCATTACCCTATTTTGTAACCATCACATAATTACAATTCAGCCCCTCTAGTTTAATTAATTACACTTGATCACAAAATTAATTCTTAATTAATTATTAACCAATATTAACTAAACAAATATGATTTCTCCTTTAATATATAATTCTTATAACATATTAATAAATCATAATAACCTCTTTCTCTATTATTTCTCCAGTCAAGTTGCTTTGGTGAAGGCAACCCAAAAGGACCACGCACAATCGGGTCAAGTACTTACCAAATATGGTTACGGGCTTAGACACTAATCCAACATCATTTATGTCATGTTATGTACAAGACTAGGTATATGATCATGCTCTGAACATATCATAACATATCAATTGGTTACATGGGTAAGTTACTAGATGACTTTGAGAATATATTAAGAGTAGTTAAGAAGAACTAAGAGAATGTATATGAGATAATTAGTTTAGAATAAGATCTGTATGTAAAGAGTTACATAAGATGTCAAATTTGATATATATATATATATATATATATATATATATATATATATATATCATTATGATTTATAATTGGATCATGACTTCATTATGGAATGAATATTAAGTTTTTTTGGAATGAGGTCCAAGGAAAACAGTATTATGCTGTCTACTAAATAAGAATACGCTGGTACCTCCGAAGTTGCAATCAAATATGATTGGATGATCTAGATCATTGAAAAACTAGGTTGAATACTTACATCCAGGGATAACCTAGAAATCTTTTGACTTATAGAGTGTATTTAATCAAGATAAGAAAAACTATATCACATTAGAAGAACAATCATATTCTCCAAGATATTTAAATATACTTAGAGTAAAGTCAAATATGGAGGTGATAGTATTCGCAGAATTCATACAAACTAAATTTAGTTCAACCTATTAATAAATTCATTTGTCACACCCCGAAAACCGAAGGCGGAAACATTTCCGGGGTTGACTCCACGTTGAGTATCAAATCCAATGTACATAGTAAGTAAAGTAAACAACCATTACATTACATATAGAAAACTTTTACATTTGTTTCAAAAGCAAAAGTTATACATGTGATACATAGTATATATGAACAACACGAAACGAGTCTCCTGAGAACTCCATCTTCGTACAAAAGGATCTTTGGGTACCTGTCTAACACGGACCTGAGAATACAAGCGGTTTGAAAATCAGCATAAAGCTGGTGAGTTCATAAGCGGTTAGTTTTTCTGAAAATGTACGAGTTCCTTTATTTTCCTGAAAAAGTGGTTATCCAAGAAAATCCCATATTTTCTTATGTAAAGTTAGTTTCCAAATCCGAAAAGTAAAGTAAACGAAGTACAATGAAAACATGATTGTTCTTGTGAATTGTAGTTCAGTTATTTATCTTGTTATACTTTTCTAGTTACGTACTAGTATTACTCAGGAAGAACCCCATGTTCTCCTGACTGTGTGTATGTGAACTATTACCAATTTTGATTATGTTCAGTGTCCTCCCCAGGAAAACCCCATGTTTTCCTGACTGTGTGTGTGTATCTTTACCGATTCTAGTTATGTTCAGTGTTCTCCCCAGGAAAACCCCATGTTTTCCTGACTGTGTGTGTATATCTTTACCGATTCTGGTTATGTTCAGTGTTCTCCCTAGGAAAACCCCATGTTTTCCTGAATTTCTGTATATGTGTGCCTGTCATCCTTGAACGTACATTAGTTTTATTACGTACATAAAACTAATAAATACTCATAAAGTGTTAATAATCCAGATTGCGAGTCCTTAACCATACTCAGACTAGATATGACTCGGACCAGGGCCAGTATCCTTTTTATGACTTTCATCACCCTTGAACCTTTCGGTTCGGCTGTAGCTAGCAGCCAGGTGTGGGATTGTCAGTCCCGTACAGATCTATACACTCAAGTCACGCTCTCCTACGTTCGGAGATTCTGGCTACAGGGTTAGTCCTCCACTATCTCGTGCCAAGGAAGTGTTACAAGGACGTGTCTCCAATCTTTAAGATTACTCTTTACTTTTCGACTAGGAAAGTATTATCTATGACTAACTAAGTTCTAATATGCCTGTCCTTTACACTCGGGCCTAGGTGTATTATTAAGGACATTACACTCGAGTTTAGGTGTTATCTATTGATGACTGTCCTTTACACTCGATCCTAAGTGTATTATTAAGGACGTTACAAATGATATATGTGTTATCTTATGGTGATTGTCCTTTACACTTGATCCTAGGTGTTTTATTAATGACATTACAACTGATTTGTGTATTATGATGGTATTTATCTATCACACTCGAGCCTAGGTGTATTGTTAAGGACATACATATGTTTTATGTTTTCTGATGGTGTCTGTCTTTTACACTCGAACCTTAGTGTTTTATTACAGACATTACAATGGTTTATGTGTTCTATCAATTTAAATGTGAACAATCAAATATAAGGTATACAATATATCAATGTATAATAAGAATTGAAAATTGGGTTAAAACAAATAACTCTACAAGTTAAAACAGTTTGTTAAAAGGTTTTCAATTCTTAAAAATGTACAATTATGAAACCATTTAACTGAAATCATGTGTTTAAGTACAAGATATTCTTGTACTTTTGCTTGTATTCCCCCCCCCCCCTGAAAACATTGAAAAACCATTGAAAAAGGGTACGGGTATGAACTCACCGGACGCAGAAGTGTGTCGATTTCGGATGCTAAACGTCGAATCGAGGCCTGATAACATGCGAGGTTCCTATGTAATAGGAAATGGCATACAAATATATCTAATTAGATTCACAAACTCTAATTCGATATGAAGTTACACTCCAACGAACGAAAACACCTGAAAACGGGTGTTTGGAGTGACCCGGGTGACATCTACGGACGGGAATTGAAGCGAGGGACTTGGGATTTGAGTTTACTCCCCAAGAGTAAACTTCCTAATGAGTTTACGGCCTAAACACTACCCATACATGAGTTCACGGCCGTGAACTCATGTTGGCAAGGGTTATGGAGCTTAAATGGCCAAAATCATTTGGGAAGAGTTGGAACAATTTTACCTAAGGCTTGGAGTTAATTTAATTCATCAAATAACATCACTTAAGGGAGTTTACGGCCTTAGCATGGAGCTTATGGCCGTAAACTCTCATACTCCCTTGAATATGTGATTTTAATGTCCCAAAGTTAATCACATGTGATTCTAAAAATTCCTACAAGCCTTGAAATGAATTTGGGGCACAATTTGACATACTTTAAGGAGTTTACGGCCATGGAACACATGCTATGGGCGTAAACTCTCAAATGATAAGCTTGGTTGTGTTTAAGGCCCCTAAACTATTTTTGGTTGGATCTATGATTTATTCTAAGGCATTTGGTGGTGTTGGATGGCTTTCTAACACCTTGAAAATGAGTTTACACCCATGATATGAATTTCGGGTTGTTACATCATTCCTTTTAGGCTAAGTATGAATGATCACACTTCATCTATAGGACTTCATTATCATAGAAATGGGTTTTGATTTGGATTTAGTATTTGGATATTAGAATATTAAGACAACAACTATTATATTGTTTTGATATATTAAGATAGGATAATCACAACAATATTTGTTTTGTTATGTAATAACATGCTTAATCCATGAATAATCTAATTATCCTAAATGTTCATAGTCGATTATAATTATGGGAGCAACTATGAAGTAATACTAATATGCATCAGATTGGTTGACTCTACTGGATGAAAGTACGTAAGTGGTTGTAACCAAGTGTCATAGGTACTTGTATGAGAACTAGTTATGAACAAACCCACATCAAGATCACCTCATAGATCATTGTTATGAGTGACAACTGATTTAAAGGTACTATCTTTGTGTCCTTAATACCTGAGATACATAGTGAGACTTAAGTATAGGGAGTGTTATTCTTAGATATTGTTAAATGTTGATCCTTAAATGGGCAGTTATTAAATCCATGTTTAGGTATAGTATAAACTATTAAAGAATCATATGTAGTCAAGATGAGATTTGTTGCTCTTATGTGTTGAGATTTAGGCATCTACTACGGTATCCAAAGTTGAACACTAAATGAGCTTAGCTACAATCCAAGCCTCATGTTGAATCGAATGTTTATAACAAGGGGATAATTAATAAACTTATCTGATACATCACATGTGAATCGAAAGTTAATCACATGTGATTCTAAAAACTCCTACAAGCCTTGAAATGAATTTGGGGCACAATTTGACATACTTTAAGGAGTTTACCACCATGGAACACATGCTATGGCCGTAAACTCACAAATGATAATCTTGGTTGTGTTTAAGGCCCCTAAACTATTTTTGGTTGGATCTATGATTTATTCTAAGGCTTTTGGTGGTGTTGGATGGCTTTCTAACACCTTGAAAATGAGTTTACACCTATGATTGAGGAGTTTACGGACCAAGCACATGCCTTGGCCGTAAACTCCTACAAATCCCCCAAAATTCATGTTTAAAGTGTTCTAAGTCCATTACCAAATTTCTAAAAGTCATATCTAGGTCTAGTTTGAGTCATGGAAGGGTTTAAGGGCTTAAAAACCCTTTAAATATGTGTTTACAGCCTAGGCACCTTCCAGGGCCGTAAACTCATATACAAGGCTGTAAATCATGATTTAATCTCAAATTTGAAGGTCAAATGTGATGCACAATGAGTATAGGAAGGTACCTTGAAGATTTGAAGCCTTAAACTTGAGATTTGGACCTTTAAATTTAGTTTGAGGAGAGAGGTTGGAGTGATAGTTGTAAAATGAAGCAAAAGCTTCAAAATGAAGACTTGGATCACTTTAAATAGTGTCCAAGTTCGGGACACAGTAGAATTCTACCCGATACCGGCGTTAGATGGGGCTTTTGGTCGCACCCGACCAATTTGCCATAACCCGATATGGTTGATTCTAGAAATGTTTCGATCATTAATATGAGACGTTAGAATGAGTTCTAAGGGTATTAAGACACTCATTAAGTCATAAAATAAAATACACATTAACGACTTAATAAAAGGCCGAAAACGGAAACGAAATCGGAAACGGCGATTGGTTGATCGGAACGAGTCGCGAAAAGGGTTTCAATTAGGGATATGAATTCTGGGCTGTTACATTATCCCCCCGTTAGAGGGAATTTCGTCCCGAAATTCATAGATTCGAACATAGATCACGAAGTGAAAAGGGATATGAGGATGAATCTATTGCTTCGGGTCTTCAAGCTCCTAAGTGAAATCGGGTCTCCGCTTGACATTCCAGTGAACCCTCATTGTCAGGATGTGGCTTTGTTACGCATGGTTAACCTCTCAATCCACGATCTCAATTGATTCATACACGAAGGTTCGGATTTTCATTGGTTTTGACCTCATCAAATGGATTACTAGGGTTTCGTCAGGTCGGCAAGCCATACGAATAAAGATGTTGAATACTAGATGGTTGCTACTGAGTCCTGAAGATAGCTCGGAGAGGGCTATGGAATCGATTCCTAACGAAGATCTCGAAGAGTCCAAGGTTCCACAAGTTAAGTTTTCCGCACTCTCCAAGGCGTACTATGTCTTTCCAGGGTAAGACCTCTAACAAGTGGGTACACTTTCACATGGCAGAGTAACTAAGGGTCCGATGGTTCTAAGGGAAACTTCTACCTGAGTCTATGATCATAGCCGACGGGACCCAAGAATCGACAGGTTTCCATGGGTGTTCCCGGTGTCGACTAATTCTTTATTTCCTTTGCTTTTGGAAGGGTTTACGAGTATGACTGCTTTGCTTATCCACATGACCAAGAAAATTGTTCGACCGAAGGGCGCCACTACTACCTCGTAGTGATCGAATCATGCCCTGATTGCTGCCTTGCACACATCGTGCTTACTGAAGTTTGGTTACGAGATAATTTCAGGGATTAAGTCGATGCGAGACTTGACTACACGTTCGGAAAGAATTATCAAGAATTCTTTGGAAACAGTATCAGGGAAAGAATTGTAGACTTCTCGTTTCTCGATGATTACTCGGACGAGGGATACACGGGAAAAACTTTTTAAGCTTTGATGCACGAAGATCATGAGAGTCGGGTCGGAGGGAAGTTAGAACGAACGGCTTTCTCGAATCCAGGAATGACAGCATGAATGAGGCTCTGTCATTACATGATAAGGGTGACATCAAAGAATTTCATAAAAAGTTTGCCAATAGGTCGAATGGGAAAAAGAATAATCGCTCGGATTGAGAATACAATCTATAGATATGACACAAGCGTTCTCGTTCTCACGTGATAACCATCTCGAAGATATACATTTTCGGTTACTCGCAAACCACGAGGTTAGAAGATGTTCAAATGGATGGTTAACGAATTTCTTTCAGTGCTAGAATCGAAAAGAATCATAGGCATATAAATTTAACAAGAGGAAATATACCTGTGGCAATGGTGGGATCGGTGGCTGTCTCCTTTCGTCCTATCGCTAGAACTCTTCCAGTGTTGCTAGGTGTTACAGCCTTGGGACAGTTTCGTTTGAGATGCCCCACTTCTCCACAACCATAGTAGGCCCGACGAATGCCCGCTCCAGAAGTTTGACTCGTTGATTGAGTTGGTGTCTTACAGTTTTTCGCCATGTGACCCTTTATGCCACATTTTTTGCAAATTACCTCGATACATGGACCAGAAGGAAGATGATGATAGTTGCACTTGTCACAACTAGGAAGGGTTCCAGTATACCTACTGGTAGGTTTCCGAGTTGAGGATCCAACAACAGAAACAGTCGCAGGGGAAGTGGCAGCGTGAACTGCCACCGTTTGCTATCTCCTCAAAGACTCGTGAGATGTCTGACTTTTCTCTTTCTTCCCAAGTTTTCTTTTCTCCCCACTCCTCACTGTCGGCTCAGGAGTGGTAGTTGCCTCCTCAAGGTCTTCACTATGATCGATTAGGATCTGTGCTAAGCGTTTGGCGCTGTCGTATGTATCCGGCCTCGCAGCTATGACGTTTCCTTTCGTTGGCTGGGTCAGCCCCCAGATAAATCTCTCTATCTTCTTACTCTCCGGGGTAACCATTCCCGGGCAGAGTAATGCCAAGTCGTCGAACCTGGAAGTGTAAGCGGTGATATCGGAACCTTTCATCTTCAGGTTCCAGAGTTCGTGTTCTAATTTCTGCATTTCGCCCCGATGGCAGTACTCAGCCAGCAGAAGTTCCTTCATGGCTTCCCAACCCATGGCGTTGACTACAGGTAAGGTTAGGGATTTGACTCAGCCGTTCCACCAAGTCAAGGGTTTGTTGATAAAAGTGCAGGCGGTAAACTTCACCTTGTCTGAATCTGAACAAGCGCAAATTTCAAAGATGGATTCGATCTTCTCAAACCATCGGGTGAGGGAAATGACACCTCCAGTGCCATCAAAGGACGTGGGTTTGGCGTTCATGAAATCTTTATAGGAACCCTCTTTTCGGCGTCCCTGACTGCTTTCATGGTTTTGGGTTTGGGTACCACCTCCCGAACTACCGGAACTGCCAGAGTTCCGTTGAGACATGGCAGCTGTCACTGCGGCTGTAACAGCTGCCTGAAATACTACAGGATCAATTTGGGGAGGAGGTGGTGGCGGAGGGTTGTTGGTCTTGGAGCTGGGTCTCTTTCTTGGAGGCATCTTGATCTAATAAGATCAAGAAAGAGAGGATGATAAGTCTTCTAAATTGAATCAAGAGATATGACAGATATATGTTGAATAAGCGATAAAGCAGGAAAGAGTTATCAAGAGGGAAAATCATCGCTAAGGGAATGATCAAAGAACAATGCATGAACGAGGATTTCTACCAAGGGTTGGCTCGAGAAATACTCCCATAGTATTTCATGATTCGTTACGACACTGGCTCGTTGTTTGTGGTATTAGGGTAAGTTTTAGGCATGCCACATACCACAGTCACTCCCAAACACATGTTGGTCGTGTCTCGAATGAATATAGTTGGCCAGGCTATATTGATCCTAGACACGACTACATAACTGCCTAGGTTTAACCACAGTACACAACACCCATTTACTTATGTTTTGTTCTACTTGTAGTTACGGATCTCGACGATTCGGTATACTTATATACTTTTGAAAATACTTATATTTTGAAGGATACTTTTAGTTCAGAGCACTTAGGCCCCTTAATGTTTATAGTTTTATACCATGTAAGGTTTGGTATACTTCATTCACTATAAACAAGGGCTCTCATACCAATCTGTCACACCCCGAAAACCAAAGGCGGAAACATTTCCGGGGTTGACTCCACGTTGAGTATCAAATCCAATGTACATAGTAAGTAAAGTAAACAACCATTACATTACATATAGAAAAGTTTTACATTTGTTTCAAAAGCAAAAGTTATACATGTGATACATAGTATATATGAACAACACGAAACGAGTCTCCTGAGAACTCTGTCTTCGTACAAAAGGATCTTCGGGTACCTGTCTAACACGGACCTGAGAATACAAGCGGTTTGAAAATCAGCATAAAGCTGGTGAGTTCATAAGCAGTTAGTTTTTCTGAAAATGTACGAGTTCCTTTATTTTCCTAAAAAAGTGGTTATCCAAGAAAATCCCATATTTTCTTATGTAAAGTTAGTTTCCAAATCCGAAAAGTAAAGTAAACGAAGTACAATGAAAACATGATTGTTCTTGTGAATTGTAGTTCAATTATTTATCATGTTATACTTTTCTAGTTACGTACTACTGTTACTCAGGAAGAACCCCATGTTCTCCTGACTGTGTGTGTGTGAACTATGACCAATTCTGATTATGTTCAGTGTCCTCCCCAGGAAAACCCCATGTTTTCCTGACTGTGTGTGTGTGTATCTTTACCGATTCTGGTTATGTTCAGTGTTCTCCCCAGGAAAACCCCATGTTTTCCTGACTGTGTGTGTATATCTTTACCGATTCTGGTTATGTTCAATATTCTCCCCAGGAAAACCCCATGTTTTCATGCATGTGTGTATATGTGTGCCTGTCATCCTTGAACGTACATTAGTTTTATTATGTACATAAAACTAATAAGTACTCGTAAAGTGTTAATAATCCTGGTTGCGAGTCTTTAACCATACTCAGACTATATATGACTCGGACCAGGGCCAGTATCCTTTTTATGACTTTCGTCACCCTTGAACCTTTCGGTTCGGCTGTAGCTAGCAGCCAAGTGTGGGATTGTCAGTCCCGTATAGATCTATACACTCAAGTCACGCTCTCCTATGTTCGGAGATTCTGGTTACAGGGTTAGTCCTCCACTATCTCGTGCCAAGGAAGTGTTACAAGGACGTGTCTCCAATCTTTAAGATTACTCTTTACTTTTCGACTAGGAAAGTAGTATCTATGACTAACTAAGTTCTAATATGCCTGTCCTTTACACTCGGGCCTAGGTGTATTATTAAGGACATTACACTCGAGTCTAGGTGTTATCTAATGATGACTGTCCTTTACACTCGATCCTAGGTGTATTATTAAGGACGTTAAAAATGATATATGTGTTATCTTATGGTGATTGTCCTTTACACTCGATCCTAGGTGTTTTATTAAGGACATTACAATTGATTTGTGTATTATGATGGTATTTATCTATCAAACTCGAGCCTAGGTGTATTGTTAAGGACATACAGATGTTTTATGTTTTCTTATGGTGTCTGTCTTTTACACTCGAACCTTAGTGTTTTATTACAGACATTACAATGGTTTATGTGTTCTATCAATTTAAATGTGAACAATCAAATATAAGGTATACAATACATCAATGTATAATAAGAATTGAAAATTGGGTTAAAACAAATAACTCTGCAAGTTAAAACAGTTTGTTAAAAGGTTTTCAATTCTTAAAAATGTACAATTATGAAACCATTTAACTGAAATCATGTGTTTAAGTACAAGATATTCTTGTACTTTTGCTTGTATTCCCCCCTGAAAACATTGAAAAACCATTGAAAAAGGGTAGGGGTATGAACTCACCGGACGCGGAAGTGTGTTGATTTCGGATGCTAAACGTCGAATCGAGGCCTGATAACACGCGAGGTTCCTATGTAACAGGAAATGGCATACAAATATATCTAATTCGATTCACAAACTCTAATTAGATATGAAGTTACACTCCAACGAAGGAAAACACCTGAAAACGGGTGTTTGGAGTGACCTGGGTGACATCTACGGACGGGAATTGAAGCGAGTGACTTGGGATTTGAGTTTACTCCCCAAGAGTAAACTTCCTAATGAGTTTACGGCCTAAACACTACCCACACATGAGTTCACGGCCGTGAACTCATGTTGGCAAGGGTTATGGAGATTAAATGGCCAAAATCACATGGGAAGAGTTGGAACAATTTTACCTAAGGCTTGGAATTAATTTAATTCATCAAATAACATCACTTAAGGGAGTTTACAGCCTTAGCATGGAGCTTATGGCCGTAAACTCTCATACTCCCTTGAATATGTGATTTTAATGTCCCAAAGTTAATCACATGTGATTCTAAAAATTCCTAGAAGCCTTGAAATGAATTTGGGGCACAATTTGTCATACTTTAAGGAGTTTATCGCCATGGAACACATGCTATGGCCGTAAACTCGCAAATGATAATCTTGGTTGTGTTTAAGGCCCCTAAACTATTTTTGGTTGGATCTATGATTTATTCTAAGGCTTTTGGTGGTGTTGGATGGCTTTCTAACACCTTGAAAACGAGTTTACACCCATGATTGAGGAGTTTACGGACCAAGCACATGCCTTGGCCGTAAACTCCTACAAATCCCCCAAAATTCATGTTTAAAGTGTTCTAAGTCCATTACCAAATTTCTAAAAGTCATATCTAGGTCTAGTTTGAGTCATGGAAGGGTTTAAGGGCTTAAAAACCCTTTAAATATGTGTTTACGGCCTAGGCACCTTCCAGGGCCGTAAACTCATATACAAGGCTCTAAATCATGATTTAATCTCAAATTTGAAGGTCAAATGTGATGCATAATGAGTATAGGAAGGTACCTTGAAGATTTGAAGCCTTAAACTTGAGATTTGGACCTTTAAATTTAGTTTGAGGAGAGAGGTTGGAGTGATAGTTGTAAAATGAAGAAAAAGCTTCAAAATGAAGACTTGGATCACTTTAAATAGTGTCCAAGTTCGGGACACGGTAGAATTCTACCCGATACCGGCGTTAGACGGGGCTTTTGGTCGCACCTGGCCAATTTGTCGTAACCCGATATGGTTGATTCTAGAAATGTTCCGATCATTAATATGAGACGTTAGAATGAGTTCTACGGGTATTAAGACACTCATTAAGTCATAAAATAAAATCCACATTAACGACTTAAAAAAAGGCCGGAAACGGAAACGAAATCGGAAACGACGATTGGATGATCGGAACGAGTCGCGAAAAGGGTTTCAATTAGGGATATGAATTTCGGGTTGTTACATCATTCCTTTTAGGCTAAGTATGAATGATCACACTTCATCTATAGGACTTCATTATCATAGAAATGGGATTTGATTTGGATTTAGTATTTGGATATTAGAATATTAAGACAACAACTATTATATTGTTTTGATATATTAAGATAGGATAATCACAACAATATTTGTTTTGTTATGTAATAACATGCTTAATCCATGAATAATCTAATTATCCTAAATGTTCATAGTCGATTATAATTATGGGAGCAACTATGAAGTAAGACTAATATGCATCAGATTGGTTGACTCTACTGGATGAAAGTACGTAAGTGGTTGTAACCAAGTTTCATAGGTACTTGTATGAGAACTAGTTATGAACAAACCCACATCAAGTTCACCTCATGGATCGTTGTTATGAGTGACAACTGATTTAAAGGTACTATCTTTGTGTCCTTAATACCTGAGATACATAGTGAGACTTAAGTATAGGGAGTGTTGTTCTTAGATATTGTTAAATGTTGATCCTTAAATGGGCAGTTATTAAATCCATGTTTAGGTATAGTATAAACTATTAAAGAATCATATGTAGTCAAGATGAGATTTGTTGCTCTTATGTGTTGAGATTTAGGCATCTACTACGGTATCCAAAGTTGAACACTAAATGAGCTTAGCTACAATCCAAGCCTCATGTTGAATCGAATGTTTATAACAAGGGGATAATTAATAAACTTATCTGATACATCACATGTGAATCGAAAGTTAATCACATGTGATTCTAAAAATTCCTACAAGCCTTGAAATGAATTTGGGGCACAATTTGACATACTTTAAGGAGTTTACCGCCATGGAACACATGCTATGGCCGTAAACTCGCAAATGATAATCTTGGTTGTGTTTAAGGCCCCTAAACTATTTTTGGTTGGATCTATGATTTATTCTAAGGCTTTTGGTGGTGTTGGATGGCTTTCTAACACCTTGAAAATGAGTTTACACCCATGATTGAGGAGTTTACGGACCAAGCACATGCCTTGGCCGTAAACTCCTACAAATCCCCCAAAATTCATGTTTAAAGTGTTCTAAGTCCATTACCGAATTTCTAAAAGTCATACCTAGGTCTAGTTTGAGTCATGGAAGGGTTTAAGGGCTTAAAAACCCTTTAAATATGTGTTTACGGCCTAGGCACCTTACAGGGCCGTAAACTCATATACAAGGCTTTAAATCATGATTTAATCTCAAATTTGAAGGTCAAATGTGATGCATAATGAGTATAGGAAGGTACCTTGAAGATTTGAAGCCTTAAACTTGAGATTTGGACCTTTAAATTTAGTTTGAGGAGAGAGGTTGGAGTGATAGTTGTAAAATGAAGCAAAAGCTTCAAAATGAAGACTTGGATCACTTTAAATAGTGTCCAAGTTTGGGACACGGTAGAATTCTACCCGATACCGGCGTTAGACGGGGCTTTTGGTCGCACCTGGCCAATTTGCCGTAACCCGATATGGTTGATTCTAGAAATGTTCCGATCATTAATATGAGACGTTAGAATGAGTTCTAAGGGTATTAAGACACTCATTAAGTCATAAAATAAAATCCACATTAACGACTTAATGAAAGGCCGGAAACAGAAACAAAATCGGAAACGACGATTGGATGATCGGAACGAGTCGCGAAAAGGGTTTCAATTAGGGATATGAATTTCGGGTTTTTACATCATTCCTTTTAGGCTAAGTATGAATGATCACACTTCATCTATAGGACTTCATTATCATAGAAATGGGATTTGATTTGGATTTAGTATTTGGATATTAGAATATTAAGACAACAACTATTATATTGTTTTGATATATTAAGATAGGATAATCACAACAATATTTGTTTTGTTATGTAATAACATGCTTAATCCATGAATAATCTAATTATCCTAAATGTTCATAGTCGATTATAATTATGGGAGCAACTATGAAGTAAGACTAATATGCATCAGATTGGTTGACTCTACTGGATGAAAGTACGTAAGTGGTTGTAACCAAGTTTCATAGGTACTTGTATGAGAACTAGTTATGAGCAAACCCACATCAAGATCACCTCATAGATCGTTGTTATGAGTGACAACTGATTTAAAGGTACTATCTTTGTATCCTTAATACCTGAGATACATAGTGAGACTTAAGTATAGGGAGTGTTGTTCTTAGATATTGTTAAATGTTGATCCTTAAATGGGCAGTTATTAAATCCATGTTTAGGTATAGTATAAACTATTAAAGAATCATATGTAGTCAAGATGAGATTTGTTGCTCTTATGTGTTGAGATTTAGGCATCTACTACGGTATCCAAAGTTGAACACTAAATGAGCTTAGCTACAATCCAAGCCTCATGTTGAATCGAATGTTTATAACAAGGGGATAATTAATAAACTTATCTGATACATCACATGTGAATCGAAAGTTAATCACATGTGATTCTAAAAATTCCTACAAGCCTTGAAATGAATTTGGGGCACAATTTGACATACTTTAAGGAGTTTACCGCCATGGAACACATGCTATGGTCGTAAACTCGCAAATGATAATCTTGGTTGTGTTTAAGGCCCCTAAACTATTTTTGGTTGGATCTATGATTTATTCTAAGGCTTTTGGTGGTGTTGGATGGCTTTCTAACACCTTGAAAATGAGTTTACACCCATGATTGAGGAGTTTACGGACCAAGCACATGCCTTGGCTGTAAACTCCTACAAATCCCCCAAAATTCATGTTTAAAGTGTTCTAAGTCCATTACCGAATTTCTAAAAGTCATACCTAGGTCTAGTTTGAGTCATGGAAGGGTTTAAGGGCTTAAAAACCCTTTAAATATGTGTTTACGGCCTAGGCACCTTACAGGGCCGTAAACTCATATACAAGGCTTTAAATCATGATTTAATCTCAAATTTGAAGGTCAAATGTGATGCATAATGAGTATAGGAAGGTACCTTGAAGATTTGAAGCCTTAAACTTGAGATTTGGACCTTTAAATTTAGTTTGAGGAGAGAGGTTGGAGTGATAGTTGTAAAATGAAGCAAAAGCTTCAAAATGAAGACTTGGATCACTTTAAATAGTGTCCAAGTTCGGGACACGGTAGAATTCTACCCGATACCGGCGTTAGACGGGGCTTTTGGTCGCACCTGGCCAATTTGCCGTAACCCGATATGGTTGATTCTAGAAATGTTCCGATCATTAATATGAGACGTTAGAATGAGTTCTAAGGGTATTAAGACACTCATTAAGTCATAAAATAAAATCCACATTAACGACTTAATGAAAGGCCGGAAACGGAAACAAAATCGGAAACGACAATTGGATGATCGGAACGAGTCGCGAAAAGGGTTTCAGTTAGGGATATGAATTTCGGGTTGTTACATCATTCCTTTTAGGCTAAGTATGAATGATCACACTTCATCTATAGGAATTCATTATCATAGAAATGGGATTTGATTTGGATTTAGTATTTGGATATTAGAATATTAAGACAATAATTATTATATTTTGATATATTAAGATAGGATAATCACAACAATATTTGTTTTGTTATGTAATAACATGCTTAATCCATGAATAATCTAATTATCCTAAATGGTCATAGTCGATTATAATTATGGGAGCAACTATGAAGTAAGACTAATATGCATCAGATTGCTTGACTCTACTGGATGAAAGTACGTAAGTGGTTGTAACCAAGTTTCATAGGTACTTGTATGAGAACTAGTTCTGAACAAACCCACATCAAGATCACCTCATAGATCGTTGTTATGATTGACAACTGATTTAAAGGTACTATCTTTGTGTCCTTAATACCTGAGATACATAGTGAGACTTAAGTATAGGGAGTGTTGTTCTTAGATATTGTTAAATGTTGATCCTTAAATGGGCAGTTATTAAATCCATGTTTAGGTATAGTATAAACTATTAAAGAATCATATGTAGTCAAGATGAGATTTGTTGCTCTTATGTGTTGAGATTTAGGCATCTACTACGGTATCCAAAGTTGAACACTAAATGAGCTTAGCTACAATCCAAGCCTCATGTTGAATCGAATGTTTATAACAAGGGGATAATTAATAAACTTATCTGATACATCACATGTGAATCGAAAGTTAATCACATGTGATTCTAAAAATTCCTACAAGCCTTGAAATGGATTTGGGGCACAATTTGACATACTTTAAGGAGTTTACCGCCATGGAACACATGCTATGGCCGTAAACTCGCAAATGATAATCTTGGTTGTGTTTAAGGCCCCTAAACTATTTTTGGTTGGATCTATGATTTATTCTAAGGCTTTTGGTGGTGTTGGATGGCTTTCTAACACCTTGAAAATGAGTTTACACCCATGATTGAGGAGTTTACGGACCAAGCACATGTCTTGGCCGTAAACTCCTACAAATCCCCCAAAATTCATGTTTAAAGTGTTCTAAGTCCATTACCAAATTTCTAAAAGTCATATCTAGGTCTAGTTTGAGTCATGGAAGGGTTTAAGGGCTTAAAAAACCCTTTAAATATGTGTTTACGGCCTAGGAACCTTCCAGGGCCGTAAACTCATATACAAGGCTCTAAATCATGATTTAATCTCAAATTTGAAGGTCAAATGTGATGCATAATGAGTATAGGAAGGTACCTTGAAGATTTGAAGCCTTAAACTTGAGATTTGGACCTTTAAATTTAGTTTGAGGAGAGAGGTTGGAGTGATAGTTGTAAAATGAAGCAAAAGCTTCAAAATGAAGACTTGGATCACTTTAAATAGTGTCCAAGTTCGGGACACGGTAGAATTCTACCCGATACCGGCGTTAGACGGGGCTTTTGGTCGCACCTGGCCAATTTGCCGTAACCCGATATGGTTGATTCTAGAAATGTTCCGATCATTAATATGAGACGTTAGAATGAGTTCTAAGGGTATTAAGACACTCATTAAGTCATAAAATAAAATCCACATTAACGACTTAATAAAAGGCCGGAAACGGAAACAAAATCGGAAACGACGATTGGATGATCGGAACGAGTCGCGAAAAGGGTTTCAATTAGGGATATGAATTTCGGGTTGTTACATCATTCCTTTTAGGCTAAGTATGAATGATCACACTTCATCTATAGGACTTCATTATCATAGAAATGGGATTTGATTTGGATTTAGTATTTGGATATTAGAATATTAAGACAACAACTATTATATTGTTTTGATATATTAAGATAGGATAATCACAACAATATTTGTTTTGTTATGTAATAACATGCTTAATCCATGAATAATCTAATTATCCTAAATGTTCATAGTCGATTATAATTATGGGAGCAACTATGAAGTAAGACTAATATGCATCAGATTGGTTGACTCTACTGGATGAAAGTACGTAAGTGGTTGTAACCAAGTTTCATAGGTACTTGTATGAGAACTAGTTATGAACAAACCCACATCAAGATCACCTCATAGATCGTTGTTATGAGTGACAACTGATTTAAAGGTACTATCTTTGTGTCCTTAATACCTGAGATACATAGTGAGACTTAAGTATAGGGAGTGTTGTTCTTAGATATTGTTAAATGTTGATCCTTAAATGGGCAGTTATTAAATCCATGTTTAGGTATAGTATAAACTATTAAAGAATCATATGTAGTCAAGATGAGATCTGTTGCTCTTATGTGTTGAGATTTAGACATCTACTACGGTATCCAAAGTTGAACACTAAATGAGCTTAGCTACAATCCAAGCCTCATGTTGAATCGAATGTTTATAACAAGGGGATAATTAATAAACTTATCTGATACATCACATGTGAATCGAAAGTTAATCACATGTGATTCTAAAAATTCCTACAAGCCTTGAAATGAATTTGGGGCACAATTTGACATACTTTAAGGAGTTTACCGCCATGGAACACATGCTATGGCCGTAAACTCGCAAATGATAATCTTGGTTGTGTTTAAGGCCCCTAAACTATTTTTGGTTGGATCTATGATTTATTCTAAGGCTTTTGGTGGTGTTGGATGGCTTTCTAACACCTTGAAAATGAGTTTACACCCATGATTGAGGAGTTTACGGACCAAGCACATGCCTTGGCCGTAAACTCCTACAAATCCCCCAAAATTCATGTTTAAAGTGTTCTAAGTCCATTACCAAATTTCTAAAAGTCATATCTAGGTCTAGTTTGAGTCATGGAAGGGTTTAAGGGCTTAAAAACCCTTTAAATATGTGTTTACGGCCTAGGCACCTTACAGGGCCGTAAACTCATATACAAGGCTTAAAATCATGATTTAATCTCAAATTTGAAGGTCAAATGTGATGCATAATGAGTATAGGAAGGTACCTTGAAGATTTGAAGCCTTAAACTTGAGATTTGGACCTTTAAATTTAGTTTGAGGAGAGAGGTTGGAGTGATAGTTGTAAAATGAAGCAAAAGCTTCAAAATGAAGACTTGGATCACTTTAAATAGTGTCCAAGTTCGGGACACGGTAGAATTCTACCCGATACCGGCGTTAGACGGGGCTTTTGGTCGCACCTGGCCAATTTGCCGTAACCCGATATGGTTGATTCTAGAAATGTTCCGATCATTTATATGAGACGTTAGAATGAGTTCTAAGGGTATTAAGACACTCATTAAGTCATAAAATAAAATCCACATTAACGACTTAATGAAAGGCCGGAAACGGAAACAAAATCGGAAACGACGATTGGATGATCGGAACGAGTCGCGAAAAGGGTTTCAATTAGGGATATGAATTTCGGGTTGTTACATCATTCCTTTTAGGCTAAGTATGAATGATCACACTTCATCTATAGGACTTCATTATCATTGAAATGGGATTTGATTTGGATTTAGTATTTGGATATTAGAATATTAAGACAACAACTATTATATTGTTTTGATATATTAAGATAGGATAATCACAACAATATTTGTTTTGTTATGTAATAACATGCTTAATCCATGAATAATCTAATTATCCTAAATGTTCATAGTCGATTATAATTATGGGAGCAACTATGAAGTAAGACTAATATGCATCAGATTGGTTGACTCTACTGGATGAAAGTACGTAAGTGGTTGTAACCAAGTTTCATAGGTACTTGTATGAGAACTAGTTCTGAACAAACCCACATCAAGATCACCTCATAGATCGTTGTTATGAGTGACAACTTATTTAAAGGTACTATCTTTGTGTCCTTAATACCTGAGATACATAGTGAGACTTAAGTATAGGGAGTGTTGTTCTTAGATATTGTTAAATGTTGATCCTTAAATGGGCAGTTATTAAATCCATGTTTAGGTATAGCATAAACTATTAAAGAATCATATGTAGTCAAGATCAGATTTGTTGCTCTTATGTGTTGAGATTTAGGCATCTACTACGGTATCCAAAGTTGAACACTAAATGAGCTTAGCTACAATCCAAGCCTCATGTTGAATCGAATGTTTATAACAAGGGGATAATTAATAAACTTATCTGATACATCAATTGAAGCATTGAGCTTTTGGGAATTGGATGTTGATGAATTTCATTATTCGTCGCGTGTTATTGGGGGCAGTGAAATGTTGCTAGATGTTCACCACTATCTATATTAATCTATTATGTGTCTTGTGCAAGTGGGAGATTCAAAGATCTTGTATGCCCCCGAGTCATTATAGAATGATATTGCTAATGACATATGATCATATAGGGTCACACCATATAGCAAATTACTACTAATTGGTGATTTATTAGTATAATTTGATTATTAATAAATATATCAACACTTGTATTTAATTGTAAAAACATTATTTTATGAAAATAACAATGTAGTTTGCTATTTTTTGCATTTAAAGTTATTTTACCATATTTGTAAATGGAAGTAAGTTGCTATTTTGTGCATTTAACCCTTTTTGATTTAGATGCAAGAAATAACAACATATTTTCATTGATTTGAGTTAGCAAACAAAGATTTTAGTGAAAAAATGTTTTTAGAATGCCATCAAATTTAAGGAGAAAAATATAGACTTTTGTCTGTTGAAATACTTTCTCTTGTGCCCGTGAAGGGAAAACATATGTTCAACTTGTATGAAAGTGAACTGAAAGGTTAATTTTTTACCAAGATTTTGTCTTTGATACCTTCATGTGAATTATGGGGCATGTTTATACCTTTATATAATGTTATAATCTGTTTTATAGGTGAAGAAGATGTAACCGAGTTGATTAAATTGTCACGTGTGCTGCATATGGATCCTATAAAAGTCTTATGCAAAAGTAACATTTTTTAATATATATTAACATTTTATTATATTTTTGAATTATAAAACATTAAATATGTCACTCTAGCTATCTAAATTATATTTTCAAGATTTGATAGTCTATGCTTTATTTCACATCAGGTATTATCTGGATAAATGTTCAAAAATGTTTGAGAAATGGAAAGAAAAGCAAAGGAGGGAAAATTGTAAAAAGTTAGGACTTAATTGAAAAGACTAATTTACATGATTTGCTAACTATACTAAACCATTCTTTGTGTATTGGTTCAAATCAAGCAAACAATATACCATCACAACTAAAGACAAAAGGACTTAAATACCAAACAAAGGTGCCAGCTCACCTAACCCAAACAAAAAGGGTACTACTCCCCATAATAGACCAAAATCATGGAAGGAGCACTAAAACTACACAAAAACTACATAATTAAAGATAGACTATAAAAACAAATAAGAACCGGATCAATCTCAATTCTCAACGATCATTGGGGGTTTATCAATCTGCTGGTTGAATTTCTTGAATCATGGTTCCCGAAATTTCTTCATGGGCTACTTGTTCAGGTCGAACAGTGGGATGTGTCGTACTAGGCCTCTTTAAAGCTTTAAGCTCAAGTTCAATCGTCCTCATGGTTGGCCTGTTAACACCAGATATTTACATGTATATGTTCGCTAGTTGTGCTGCATGCATCGTTTAAATGTTGAAGGTCAATACCCCCTTCATTTAATAATCTTGGTTCCACCATTTGCATGAGGTTTCCATCCCCCATGTACTTGAAAAAATACTTTGACAAGTACTTCTCCTGGTAGACTCTTTCTACATGAACGGTTTTTTTTTTTATTTTTTATTTTTTATTTTTTACTGGTGACGAGTTCTGCAAGGATCACCCCAAAGCTATACACATGCCTCTTTTCGTTTATATTGTGTGTGTGTGTGTTGGTACTTAGGATCCAAGTACCCAAGTGTGCCCTGAACAACAGTGTTGACATTTTCTTCTTTTATAGAAAACAACATGGAAATACCAAAATCAGACAATTTTGCACTGAAGTCATCATCTAATAATATATTTGCAGACTTGACACCTCTGTGCATGATGGGGGTGGTGGCATGAGAATGAAGGTATGCAAGTGCAGATGCAGCTTCTGCAACAAGCCTCAATCGAGTCTCCCATGATGACCAACTCGTTCCACCCTCTTCATTATGAATGTGATGGAAAAGTGTGTTATTGGGATTGAACTCATACACTAGTATCGGTACCTTATCTTCCAAACGACAGCCCAACAGTTTAATGACATTTCCATGGATGATTTTCGTTATTACCAATACCTCATTGATAAATTGTTCCTTTTCGGTCTTACCCACCGAAATAGACTTCTTTATTGCAACAACGCGTTTATCCGACAGTACTCCTTTATAAACAACCCCAAAACCTCTTCGCCCCACAATTCGCTCATTTGAATAGTTATCGATTGCTTTTCGAAGTTGTTCGATGCTATATACAGTCATGGTGTAAGTATCGTCTTGTGAATTCAGTTTTTGTTTGAGAAGCACACCACCATTTTGCTCAAAAAACTTCTCTCGTAGCTTCATAAGTTTCCTCTTCTGGATGCTAAAGAATATCCTAATGATCCAAGCTAATGCCAACATAACCCCAACCAAAGCTACATGGAAAAATATATGAAAAATGATCAATTAACTAGATGAATACTAAACATGGGAACATCATTTGCAATAAAGCCACCTTTCCGACAATTATGTATACCACGAAGTATTACAACTTATCTTGCAAAAATTAGTTGACAAAATAAATTATCAACTTTAATGCATTGGTCAAAAGGATTTGTGACCATACACATTTTGACTTGCAATGCTTAATTTATCATGCCTAATTATATGATGTTAGATTTAAGTATTTAACACATCATTAATTAATAATAATACTTGTGTGAAGTATACCAACAGAGAATACCACCACTGGAAATTTTGATTTTTTAGCAACCGGTCGACAGCCGTATTTTTCATTGACTTCGCCTTAACAAAAAAAAAAAAGAAAAATAAATAATTCATTTTGCGAAATAAAAAAAAAGAAATAAGTATTTTTTGGATTGAAAACAAAAGTAGGTACAATAAATTTTTAGTTAAGATGTTTGCCTTTATAAGAAGAAACACACATTACCTTTTTACACATTTAAATGTAAATGAATATCATAAATTTTTACACATAAAAATAGTCAAGGATGGGTTCAAACGCAGATTTTTACACGGAAAAAGTAGTATTGGATAGAGTAGAACATAGAACCTATATAATGTTTAGTTTTGGATAGAGTAGAACATAGAACCTATATAAGTTTATCTTCGTTTACAACCTAACTCAAATCAAATATTTATAAAAAATTAGTTTCTATACACATTACAACTTAACCTATATAAGTTTATCTTCGTTTACAACCTAACTCAAATCAAATATTTATAAAAAATTAGTTTCTATACATTAGCAACAAACGAATTTGTCCAATTAAACTCAATTCATTTATATACATTAGCAAGCCAACAAATTCTTACTTTTTTATTTAAAGAAAACGTTATATATTGATTTTTGGTGATCTGTTTATAGTCTAATTAAATCGGACATCTTGACCAACCAATTTTTCTAACCTAATTTTCTATACATTTGAAGGAAAATGTAAGGCCAATTTCGCAAATTTTTTTATATATTTGTGGGAAACATGTACACTGAAGAAGCAAAATTCATGAATAAATGTTAACTGTATGAAGAAAAAAATCATAAAATATATTAGTTTCGGCCACTTGAGAAAAGTAATTTCGAAAAAATAATATATTTTGACAAAATAAATTATCAACTTTGATGCATTGGTCAAAAGGATTTGTGACCATACACATTTTGACTTGCAATGCTTAATTTATTGTGCCTAATTATATGATGTTAGATTTAAGTATTTAACACATCATTAATAATAATACTTGTGTGAAGTATACCGACAGAGAATACCACCACAGAAAATTTTGATTTTTTAGCAACCGGTCGACAGCCGTATTTTTCATTTGACTTAACCTTCATGTTCTTGCAAACATGTACACAAGCATGGAATCATGTCATCCCCACTTTCAACCTCTGTGATTTATGTGCTTTCAAGGGGAAGATATATACTGATGACAATGCACTTGGCTTATTTGAAATGAGACTAGATCCCAACCCCAGACTGATATTACTCAAAACCAAGAATAAACTAAAGTTGGACTTGTGTAATGCATTTGAACGTTTCGGTGAAAGCTTTTATGTGTTTCACATGTAAGATATCCATACGAGGTTCTCAAGGAACTAGATTTTGGTGAAAAGACAATAGAAGAACATGGTTTCATTGCCATCTCAAACTATGGTTTTGCCATTAAAGTAGAGGCACATGCATGGGTTGACCCTCGGTCATAATATGAGATAGATACTACTAATAAAAGTTGAAAGGCAAGTTCTTTGCTACAAACATGTGGTACTTTCTCCATGATGTTTAATCTCATTAATGATTAATTACTTTTTTAGTACTCTTATCTTGGTTTGCATCTTGCATATGTCGAACATATTCAATATGTTAGAGACGCGGCTTAATTAATTTGGTACATGGTTTTGCAATTTATTTATTCACTCACCTTTATATGCGATTTTAATGTCTTTTTCTAGCTTTGGGCTTTGACTTAAGTATCTGCACTATATTGTTACGTATGGTTTGTTGGATAAATACTTGATTTTTTTATCAAATTTTGGGGTTTGCATCACCCAAGCTAAAATCAAATTGTGTATCGTTTCGTGAGATTAAGTATCATATGCACCTATGCAAGATTAACTTGCTTCCTACGGTTACCCATATCTAATTAATATATAGACTTCTACCTGCATGTGGTTATCGCACAATTTTAGCAATGTTCTTAGTGGTAGATTTATAAGGATCGACAAGAACATTAGACCCCGTGATTTCCATTAAAATAGGGACAAGGGATGTAAATGTTGGCGGTCGTGTCTTCAAGAGTGACTGTGTTGTATATACGACCGACCTTTGGCGGTGACCGTCATATATTATTCACATAATTTAGTACTTATTATTCACTTGGTTTCTTCATTTCATAACGCACCACTTGTAACATGTTAAAGTTCATAATTTTCATGTTCATGTGTATCAATTTATCAAGATATTAGACGAATTCCTGTGCGTTGCGCAACGAATATTAAAAATATATTGTGAAAATATTGAAGAACATATGTTTAAAATGGTTATGTTATTGATATTAACTTTGAGATAATATTTTTACACTAATTTATATATATATATATATATATATATATATATATATATATATATATATATATATATATATATATATAATCTCTATTATTTTGAACAATAATATTCATTGACATCAACTCATATTCCTCATTAATAGAATTAAATATAATTATCTATTTAGTATTATTTTTAACAATTATTATTATTGATTAATTATATTTTTACTTATGCGATCATTTTCTAATTTCAATAATGATGTTCATTCAAAATACAATTTATTTATAGTTAAAATGTTGTTTATAATTTTATGTTATTATCATTTAAAATTGTTATTCATTAATTTTAAACCACTTATTATTAATAATAAATTAAATAAGACTTTTAAGAAACACTTAATATTATTATTAAAATGTGAAACATACACTAAATAATAAAGTGATAAAATAGACAATTTGCATTTCAAAAGAGACTTGCATTGATAATATGATATATCTGATGGGTTTTGGTCATATGAACATTCCTATGTGCACATGCAACCCTAATGCTTGGATCTAGGTTTCTCTAATTGAACATACATTGAATCCAAGACTTCTAGTGGCTAATATACAATAACAATAATATGAAATCAGAGATTAGAAGTTTACCTTGAATCACTTGCTTGATCTTGTTGTCCTTGAGGCTTTAGAGTCACAATTGTCACTCCTCTAATGGCTTACAAACACCAACTAGCAAGGAGAATGATTTGAGAGAGAGAAGGGAAGAGAAATTCGGCCAGGGTTTCTTCTCGAAGCACAAGTCATGAAATCCCTTAGCCTTTGGGGTCTATTTATACTTATAAGGCTCCTAGGGTTTCACCCTTAAACCCTAATTGGATAACTTAGGCCCTAAGCAATCCAATACCTTTCCATGATAAGCCTTGGACGATTTTATGGCTATCCTTAGCCCTAGAAATCGTCCACCCCTTATCCATAAAGGATATATAGCCCAAAGTGCAACTATCAAACAATTGACAGTTTATACCCCTTTATTTAATTAATCTCTTTAAGTCACCAAATTAATTCCTAATTAATTTATGACTTATATTAATCAAATAATAATATTATTATTCCTTATATTATTCTTATAATATATTAATAATATTCCTTCTCTCATTATAAATCATCTTGTCAAGTTGCTATGGTGAAGGCAACCCAAAAGGATCATGCTCAACCGGGTCAAATACTTGCCTAATATAGTTGTAGCCTTAGACACTATTCCAACAATATCCATGTAATTTAATTTTATTATTTATAATTATTGCTTATTAATTTTAAAACCAATTGTTATAATTAATAAGTGAAAGAAATTTTTAATAAACACTTATTATTATAATTAAAATGTTAAACATATACTAAAATATCAAGTGATAAGATAGACAATTTGCATTTTAAAAAATGCTTACATGGATAATATGGATAATATTACATACCCATGATTTTTAATTAATTATTGCTTTGAAGCAACATGAACATACAAACATGTATACAATAGTTAATTAAATATTATATATATATATATATATATATATATATATATATATATATATATATGACCTTCCATAACATATGATCGATAACATGAATCTAATCTAATTTACATTAAAATCTCAACCACAACATACAATGATATTCTTAAAAAGAATACTTAAGTCAAGAAAATACAAAAAAGAATTAGTATATAACAAACTTACAAATTAAAAACTTCAACATAATAACATGGTTCGAAAAATTGTTCAAAGCCATCAAACCAATAGAAAAAACTTTAAACTTGTTTTCTTTGTGAATTTTGTATGTGATTTGTATTTGTGTGTCTACTCAAAAAGATTGACCTTTTTATAGTAGAGTATCCATTAATTGTTTATTAAATATATTATATAAGTTATATAACCTTTGAATTATTAATCATTATTAAGACACTTTTAAGTGGTATTCATTAAAATAAGAGGTTTCAAATGCATGAGGTGTTTGCAATTTTATGGGGATTTCAAATGCATGAGGTTCAAGGAAAAATGCTAGCTTTATAAGTATGTATGACATTATCATTTTCATTCATCTAACAACTTGATCAAACTGAGGTTTTGTGTTAAAATTTCCCAATTTACCATATTAGAATTTATAAGCTTAATCTTGTTGTTTCATGTTAAACCATGTCTACTATTCTCAATTATTCATTACCGTCAAGATTACAACTCATGCATAAGATATAAAAACATAGTTTGCATATCCCCTTCTAATTCATCATAACATGAATTACATGGTGTAATTTTTATCTTACAATATTGGAAACATGTTTATTCTTAATTCATCATCTTATTCCAAGACTCCTTACATATTAACAAGTTTCAACATCTAGGGTTTATGAGAAATCGTCCATAAAAGAAAAGAAGAATACAAGGGAGAACTCACCCTCAATCCAAGTGAATGTAGCTTGATTCTTGTTTCTTTTTTTTTTTGAAATTTCTTGTTACTAGCTTCATATCACACCCAAGGACATGAAATTGTCCTTCCCGTGCCCTCTGTGAATGATTTGGGACATAATGGCCAGAATTAACATTATAAACATATTAGTTATGTTCCTCCAAGTTACACAATTGGGTAAAAAGACACGACCCATGTTTTTCCATCGGGTGCTAAATTTATCCAACACACTTTTAACCAGCTTACGCACAATATTTTCCAAAGTTCAAACGGGTATATCTTTCTCATACGAACTTCATTTTAGTCAATTCTTTCAATCATGTTTTATATACCGTCATGATTACATTTCAAAATTAAAAATCGATCATTTTGACTCTATTACATTCAGCTTTCATGGTGCCAAACATCGACTATCGGCTAATAGTTTATTGGTTCCAAATATGCAAATCCTCCAAAACAACACAACTTTTTAGAGTATTATTTTACTAGCATTAGCATATATATATATATATATATATATATATATATATATATATATATATATATATATATATATATGTTATTATTACAAAACCAGCTCTTTTAAAAGGGTAAGTACACCCAAATTACTAATACAACTTTAAAAATGGGGTGTTACGTGAAAAACATGAAGCAAATATTTCAAACAACTTTAAATATGTATTTTTTAGTCTAAAAGATGTCAGAAGAGGTTTGAAGACTTTGGTTCATATCTACGCCATGAAGAGGATGCACAAACCTTTTTTAGGTCTACAATCTTCAAAAAAAAACAAACATTCTGCAAAGCCTAATATTTGTATGTGGTCGGCACAACGCAAACAGAAGAAGCCAGGAAGTTTGCCAAAAAAACAAACAACACCTAAAAGATAACGACCTAGTTATATAACTACAAAAATTGCCCTACAACTTTCTTTTTATTACAAACGGGGCCTTACACTTTTAATTCTCAAAACTTGCTTCTATCTTTCTTTTATATCAAAATGTTCCCAATAGTTTTAGCAACTTAACATATTATCTTTAACTTAACAAATAGCTTGACAAAGAAATATCCCGCAAATTTACTTACAAAGAATTAACACCAGCAAAGGGGGTCGTGACATCATGGCTTTTTGTTTTTCATTAGGCTATACGGAGTGCCCATGAGCATCTTACACATAAAGATGTGCCACATGAGCTAACAAATGCAGCCACTAACTTCATACAAGATATAGGAAATGGTGTTTGGATGCAGGTTAGTTAGGAAGAAAGAGAGATATAATAGGAGAAGTAGAGTGAGAAAGAGAAAGGGAGGAAGGAGCGAGATTGTGAGGTTCCACAGTAGGAGTCACCAGCCATTACAATGGTCAGGGTTGGGGGTGGTGTTTGGATCAAACTTACATGTGACATGGCCTTTCCATGTCACCTTGTGTGTTGGAGTTGATTAGAACCCTAGGAAATGGTGGTGGCTGGAAATTAGGAATACATGCTGCCAATGATACATTATATTATTGCAAGTATTCTTGCATTTGTTATGCATCGAATTGGGATTGGGATTTGGATTGAGATTGGGATGATGTTGAAGTGGAAGCCTTTGCTCGTTCATTTGGAATTAGACCGAAGTTGATGGTTGGTCTCCTACCCACTCCACGAGTATGCCCGCGTCTCGTCTTGAAGGCACGTGCGAGATATTCTTCCTCGTTTACTTCTCGGCCTTCCCCGACCCCGCTTTGCATTTTCGCGTATTTGTCTTGAATTTTCTCCTAAAATAAAGAAAACAATAAACATATGATAATTAAAACAAACAACCAAATTTAAACATTAAAATAATAATAATATACCTACCCCAAATTTTCGTTGTTCACGTGCTTCTTGATTCTATTGTTTGATTGGAATAAATCTAATTACACGCATTCATTGAAAGTACTACTTTCATATATACCTTGTGGAACGTTGTTATGCATACAACCTGTTTCTTTAAATGTCTAAGCGAGGGTATAGTGACCGTGGCAAGAAATTTTTTAATGGATTAAAAAGGTTTCATAGTGTATGAGTATCCAAGATATGCATATTTATCATCTTGTTGTTGGCCTATGTTATAGCTTCTGGGTGCGTCAGTTTATATTTTTGTTTGGTTTTCTGCTTTTTTTTCATACCATCTTTATCTGTATTTAATGTATTACATCATTCATCTCATGTCATTATGGAATTATTAATTCTCTTTTAATTAAACACTTTAATTAATTTAATAAAGTCCCTAAGGATTAATTTAAGCTACAAAAATACTTCAAGGTTCTAAATATAAAAAAATTCAAAAGTAAAAACTATTTAATTAATTTTTTTAATTTATGAACCCAAGAGTTACCACTTTTTAATTACAAGAGTTTCTTAATTAGAGACTTTTCAAATACCAAAACTTGAGGGAAAGTTTTGTAACTCTTGAACAACCATTGATTTCCATAACTTATGTGTTTAATGTGGTTTTTATGAAAACAACTGTTCATGTTCCATAACTTGAGGACAAATTATGGAGGACTTTAAAAAACATTTAAGATCAATTTTTACCAAGCAAAATTATCATAGAATTTATCTACGATCTAGTTAAACTCATAAGTCAAGCAATTCATATCAACAATTTGCAAGAAATTAGCATAATCATGTAAACTAATACAAATCTTGAAATTTTGACAATTATCGTTTAATTGGATGAGGATAATCATTAACATACCAACAAAATCAAATTTTATGAACTAAAACATTTTGTGGTAATGATCCTAATCCAAAACATGCAAAAAAACCCAAAAATCTGCCATCAGAAGCATCAACTTGTCGAGTACATGAACATGACTCACGGAGTTGACTTTATACTGAGTGGACTCGGCGAGTTCATTAGTCAGAGGCTATAAAATCGATTTTTCCAACTTTAAAAATTAAGCCATGCATCAAAATATAATAGAAAACAATCCTAGGCTATGATACTACTGTTGGGTTTTGTATACTACAACACCCTATGGTGCACATGATGGATTTTGAGCATTTCATCAATCCTATGGTGCACATGCAAACCCTCAAGCTTAAGATCTAGTTTCTCTAATGTACATGCAATAATCATCAAAAGCTCATAAACCCTAGATCTAGCATACTACAATCGAAATTAACATATGATTAGGGTTTAGATCTTACATTGATTGTTCTGTAGCAATAACAATCACAATCCTCCTCGATCTTGACTTCTGCTCCAAGTGTTGCACCTCTAATGGTGTCACAAACACCACTAGCAATAAGGATGAACAAGAGAGAGGGGGGGGGGGGGGGGGGGAAGAGGCACAAAAACGTCCAAAATCATCCAAGAAAGCTTAGCCACGTTTTTGGGAGCCTTAAGGGTCATTATATAGTTGAGGTTTCTAAGGTTATCAACTTGGAAACCTTAATCCAGTTGCTATGTCCTTAAGAACCCAAAGGATCTTTCTAGAAGGTCCTTTAGACGATTTATATATGGACTCTCATATAGAATTCATCCACTGCTTCCTTATGGATCCTATTCCCAACTTTGTAACTATCTTATAGTTACAATATCGATCCCCTTTATTTAATTAATCTCTTTTGATCACAAAATTAATTCTAAATTAATTCTTGATCTATATTAATTAAACAATATGATTTTTCTTTTAATATATTATTCACATAATATATTGATAATACATAATTAATCCTCTTTCTCTTTAATTCATCCTATCAGTTGCTATGGTCAAGGCAACCCACAAGGACCATGCTCATTATCAGGTCAAGTACATACCAAAATAGTTATGGGCTTAGACACCTAATTTAACAGTCTCCCACTTGGATAAGTCTAATAACTATTTTGCAAGTACGACTTCATAATCCGATTAGCAATCGTAGCTTTCAAAAGTCGCTTCAACTCTGATCTTATCAGTAACGCGTCCTTTAGATAAGGGATCATGTATTCCTCCATTCTAGATATCGTATAAACATGAGACATTGATTATAATCATTCTCTCTGTCTATGTGTTGTTTCCCGATTTTCCGATTTATGACGAATGACAACAGACTACAATTGAACTCACCAACTTAGTCCAGGCTTGGCCAAGCGCTTAAGGTGTCATCAATAAATCATCGAGGGGCCCACAAATATCACATTTATCCCACATTGGGTAAAATGAACGAATAAACTTCGACTCAAATGCTTGCTTGTAATTACTCATCAAATCATACACAACAATATGTTTTATAACACCAAGTTAGTGGTGTGTTTAGATATTATCAATGTGCAACCGAGTTGCAAACTACAACTCACATGTCTCCTTTTCAAGAATATATGACATTATTGTCTTACAATCACTCATGATAAAATCTGTGAAGTGATTCACGTGAGCGTGAGTTTATTCCAATACTTAAATCTTATTTCAGGAGCACTCATGAACACTGCAACAGACTTTTGCTATGTCTAAAACGCTTTAGACCATCTACAGTCGGATTCATGACAATCTAGCTTCAATACCTACTTGCAAAGTATTTATCGGCTGTGGATGGTTTGAATAATCTTATTATTCAGGAAGTCAGAACATGCAAAGTGAAACACAAGAATAATACTAATCCTATATGGCCCCAAACTTTTGAGTACAAATAAAACACTTTTATTTATCACCATATTGATTACTCATTATTCATTGTATAATATTTCGAATAATCAACTTATTACTTGAATTATAACAATAGTTCTCCCATGCTCCAAGCATGCACACAATGTTTACATAGGGTCCATAATTTGTGAAATAGATCAATTGAACACATTTCCAATGATACTCGTTTCTCAACTCCTAATCCTTGTCATAAGTGTAAGCATACCAAATTCTTGCCATTATTAGAATATGTTAGATTCTAACATTTTATGCAACGATCCTTTCATAATGTCACATCACCAAAGTCACCAAGACTTTGCTAATGATATTATAAAGTGCTCTATAGGAGATTGTTACAAGGCAATTCCATAGATATGAAGTCTCACATTCAAAGTACATTTCTTTGAACATCCTTCTTGCATAAAAGTTTCTAATCTAGACATAGATTCTTGATATCCAACTCCCAATATGAAAAACATTTTCATATTTTCCATACGACAACTCATTATTAATTGAATCATATCTAATCATAATAATGTCATTATGGTCCATTCGTTACTATACTTCCAACTACCCACAAGGACCAAACCTTAGCGAACCTTAGATCGTCATTGACAGTTGTTTAACTACTTTAGTCATATCCGGTTCTAGTCTTTTTCCCTCTTAATGCCCTAGGCATTTTGAAAATACAAAACAGTCGAATATTACAACATATGTAATCGATCCTATGTTGAACCCTTTCAACATAACATTTGTATATGTCATTTGACTAAATTTGATTAAAATTTTTCGATCTAAGCTTTTAGATTTGAAATGAAGTATAAATTTCTCTCCCTTAATTATAGCAAAACAAGTTTTCAACCTCTACAACTTTGCAAAGTGAAACTTTTGTTTGCTATAATTAATATTGCTAACTTGCAACACTTAAAAATAATAATCATGCTCCCACTAACATGATAATTATATCCATACCAGCATGACATTTATGCTCCCACTAGCTTTGACATATATTCAGAAAGCAGTTGGACTTCTAGAAATCATTACTTATTGACTTCCAAAGTTCATATTTCTAATACGATATGATTCCCATTAGAATAGGTACAAGGGATGTAGATGTTGGCAGTCGTATCTTCAAGAGCGATTATGTTGTATATACGATCGACCTTCGGCAGTGACTGTCATATATTATTCACATAATTTAGTACTTATTATTCACATGGTTTCTTCACTTCATAACACACCACTTGTAACATGTTAAAATTCAGAATTTTCATGTTCATGTGTATCAGTTTATCACGATACATTATCATTTTCATTCATCTAACAACTTGGTCAAACTAGGGTTTTGGTTAAAACTTTCCCAATTTACCATATTAGAATTTACAAGCTTAATCTTGTGTTTCATATTAGAAACCATGTCTATTATGCCCAATTATTCATTACCATCAAGATTACAACTCATGTACAAGATTAAAAACATGGTATGTATATCCCCTTCCAATTCATCATACTATGAATTGCATGGTGTAATTTTTATCTTCCAATACTGGAAACATGTTTATTCTTAAATCATCATCTTATTTCAAGACTCCTTACATATTAATATGTTTCAACATCTACGGTTTATAAGAAATCCTCCAATAAAGAAAAGAAGGCTAAAAGGTAGAACTAACCCTCTATCCAAGTGAATGAAGCTTGATTCTGTTTGTTTGTTTTTTTTTTGTCTTTGTTTTTTTTTTTTGTTTTTTTTTTAATTTTGAATGTTCTTGTATCTAGCTTCAAATCACGCCCAAGGACATGAGATACATAGTGAGACTTAAGTATAGGGAGTGTTGTTCTTAGATATTGTTAAATGTTGATCCTTAAATGGGCAGTTATTAAATCCATGTTTAGGTATAGTATAAACTATTAAAGAATCATATGTAGTCAAGATGAGATTTGTTGCTCTTATGTGTTGAGATTTAGGCATCTACTACGGTATCCAAAGTTGAACACTAAATGAGCTTAGCTACAATCCAAGCCTCATGTTGAATCGAATGTTTATAACAAGGGGATAATTAATAAACTTATCTGATACATCACATGTGAATCGAAAGTTAATCACATGTGATTCTAAAAATTCCTACAAGCCTTGAAATGGATTTGGGGCACAATTTGACATACTTTAAGGAGTTTACCGCCATGGAACACATGCTATGGCCGTAAACTCGCAAATGATAATCTTGGTTGTGTTTAAGGCCCCTAAACTATTTTTGGTTGGATCTATGATTTATTCTAAGGCTTTTGGTGGTGTTGGATGGCTTTCTAACACCTTGAAAATGAGTTTACACCCATGATTGAGGAGTTTACGGACCAAGCACATGTCTTGGCCGTAAACTCCTACAAATCCCCCAAAATTCATGTTTAAAGTGTTCTAAGTCCATTACCAAATTTCTAAAAGTCATATCTAGGTCTAGTTTGAGTCATGGAAGGGTTTAAGGGCTTAAAAAACCCTTTAAATATGTGTTTACGGCCTAGGAACCTTCCAGGGCCGTAAACTCATATACAAGGCTCTAAATCATGATTTAATCTCAAATTTGAAGGTCAAATGTGATGCATAATGAGTATAGGAAGGTACCTTGAAGATTTGAAGCCTTAAACTTGAGATTTGGACCTTTAAATTTAGTTTGAGGAGAGAGGTTGGAGTGATAGTTGTAAAATGAAGCAAAAGCTTCAAAATGAAGACTTGGATCACTTTAAATAGTGTCCAAGTTCGGGACACGGTAGAATTCTACCCGATACCGGCGTTAGACGGGGCTTTTGGTCGCACCTGGCCAATTTGCCGTAACCCGATATGGTTGATTCTAGAAATGTTCCGATCATTAATATGAGACGTTAGAATGAGTTCTAAGGGTATTAAGACACTCATTAAGTCATAAAATAAAATCCACATTAACGACTTAATAAAAGGCCGGAAACGGAAACAAAATCGGAAACGACGATTGGATGATCGGAACGAGTCGCGAAAAGGGTTTCAATTAGGGATATGAATTTCGGGTTGTTACATCATTCCTTTTAGGCTAAGTATGAATGATCACACTTCATCTATAGGACTTCATTATCATAGAAATGGGATTTGATTTGGATTTAGTATTTGGATATTAGAATATTAAGACAACAACTATTATATTGTTTTGATATATTAAGATAGGATAATCACAACAATATTTGTTTTGTTATGTAATAACATGCTTAATCCATGAATAATCTAATTATCCTAAATGTTCATAGTCGATTATAATTATGGGAGCAACTATGAAGTAAGACTAATATGCATCAGATTGGTTGACTCTACTGGATGAAAGTACGTAAGTGGTTGTAACCAAGTTTCATAGGTACTTGTATGAGAACTAGTTATGAACAAACCCACATCAAGATCACCTCATAGATCGTTGTTATGAGTGACAACTGATTTAAAGGTACTATCTTTGTGTCCTTAATACCTGAGATACATAGTGAGACTTAAGTATAGGGAGTGTTGTTCTTAGATATTGTTAAATGTTGATCCTTAAATGGGCAGTTATTAAATCCATGTTTAGGTATAGTATAAACTATTAAAGAATCATATGTAGTCAAGATGAGATCTGTTGCTCTTATGTGTTGAGATTTAGACATCTACTACGGTATCCAAAGTTGAACACTAAATGAGCTTAGCTACAATCCAAGCCTCATGTTGAATCGAATGTTTATAACAAGGGGATAATTAATAAACTTATCTGATACATCACATGTGAATCGAAAGTTAATCACATGTGATTCTAAAAATTCCTACAAGCCTTTAAATGAATTTGGGGCACAATTTGACATACTTTAAGGAGTTTACCGCCATGGAACACATGCTATGGCCGTAAACTCGCAAATGATAATCTTGGTTGTGTTTAAGGCCCCTAAACTATTTTTGGTTGGATCTATGATTTATTCTAAGGCTTTTGGTGGTGTTGGATGGCTTTCTAACACCTTGAAAATGAGTTTACACCCATGATTGAGGAGTTTACGGACCAAGCACATGCCTTGGCCGTAAACTCCTACAAATCCCCCAAAATTCATGTTTAAAGTGTTCTAAGTCCATTACCAAATTTCTAAAAGTCATATCTAGGTCTAGTTTGAGTCATGGAAGGGTTTAAGGGCTTAAAAACCCTTTAAATATGTGTTTACGGCCTAGGCACCTTACAGGGCCGTAAACTCATATACAAGGCTTAAAATCATGATTTAATCTCAAATTTGAAGGTCAAATGTGATGCATAATGAGTATAGGAAGGTACCTTGAAGATTTGAAGCCTTAAACTTGAGATTTGGACCTTTAAATTTAGTTTGAGGAGAGAGGTTGGAGTGATAGTTGTAAAATGAAGCAAAAGCTTCAAAATGAAGACTTGGATCACTTTAAATAGTGTCCAAGTTCGGGACACGGTAGAATTCTACCCGATACCGGCGTTAGACGGGGCTTTTGGTCGCACCTGGCCAATTTGCCGTAACCCGATATGGTTGATTCTAGAAATGTTCCGATCATTTATATGAGACGTTAGAATGAGTTCTAAGGGTATTAAGACACTCATTAAGTCATAAAATAAAATCCACATTAACGACTTAATGAAAGGCCGGAAACGGAAACAAAATCGGAAACGACGATTGGATGATCGGAACGAGTCGCGAAAAGGGTTTCAATTAGGGATATGAATTTCGGGTTGTTACATCATTCCTTTTAGGCTAAGTATGAATGATCACACTTCATCTATAGGACTTCATTATCATTGAAATGGGATTTGATTTGGATTTAGTATTTGGATATTAGAATATTAAGACAACAATTATTATATTTTGATATATTAAGATAGGATAATCACAACAATATTTGTTTTGTTATGTAATAACATGCTTAATCCATGAATAATCTAATTATCCTAAATGTTCATAGTCGATTATAATTATGGGAGCAACTATGAAGTAAGACTAATATGCATCAGATTGCTTGACTCTACTGGATGAAAGTACGTAAGTGGTTGTAACCAAGTTTCATAGGTACTTGTATGAGAACTAGTTCTGAACAAACCCACATCAAGATCACCTCATAGATCGTTGTTATGAGTGACAACTTATTTAAAGGTACTATCTTTGTGTCCTTAATACCTGAGATACATAGTGAGACTTAAGTATAGGGAGTGTTGTTCTTAGATATTGTTAAATGTTGATCCTTAAATGGGCAGTTATTACATCCATGTTTAGGTATAGCATAAACTATTAAAGAATCATATGTAGTCAAGATCAGATTTGTTGCTCTTATGTGTTGAGATTTAGGCATCTACTACGGTATCCAAAGTTGAACACTAAATGAGCTTAGCTACAATCCAAGCCTCATGTTGAATCGAATGTTTATAACAAGGGGATAATTAATAAACTTATCTGATACATCAATTGAAGCATTGAGCTTTTGGGAATTGGATGTTGATGAATTTCATTATTCGTCGCGTGTTATTGGGGGCAGTGAAATGTTGCTAGATGTTCACCACTATCTATATTAATCTATTATGTGTCTTGTGCAAGTGGGAGATTCAAAGATCTTGTATGCCCCCGAGTCATTATAGAATGATATTGCTAATGACATATGATCATATAGGGTCACACCATATAGCAAATTACTACTAATTGGTGATTTATTAGTATAATTTGATTATTAATAAATATATCAACACTTGTATTTAATTGTAAAAACATTATTTTATGAAAATAACAATGTAGTTTGCTATTTTTTGCATTTAAAGTTATTTTACCATATTTGTAAATGGAAGTAAGTTGCTATTTTGTGCATTTAACCCTTTTTGATTTAGATGCAAGAAATAACAACATATTTTCATTGATTTGAGTTAGCAAACAAAGATTTTAGTGAAAAAATGTTTTTAGAATGCCATCAAATTTAAGGAGAAAAATATAGACTTTTGTCTGTTGAAATACTTTCTCTTGTGCCCGTGAAGGGAAAACATATGTTCAACTTGTATGAAAGTGAACTGAAAGGTTAATTTTTTACCAAGATTTTGTCTTTGATACCTTCATGTGAATTATGGGGCATGTTTATACCTTTATATAATGTTATAATCTGTTTTATAGGTGAAGAAGATGTAACCGAGTTGATTAAATTGTCACGTGTGCTGCATATGGATCCTATAAAAGTCTTATGCAAAAGTAACATTTTTTAATATATATTAACATTTTATTATATTTTTGAATTATAAAACATTAAATATGTCACTCTAGCTATCTAAATTATATTTTCAAGATTTGATAGTCTATGCTTTATTTCACATCAGGTATTATCTGGATAAATGTTCAAAAATGTTTGAGAAATGGAACGAAAAGCAAAGGAGGGAAAATTGTAAAAAGTTAGGACTTAATTGAAAAGACTAATTTACATGATTTGCTAACTATACTAAACCATTCTTTGTGTATTGGTTCAAATCAAGCAAACAATATACCATCACAACTAAAGACAAAAGGACTTAAATACCAAACAAAGGTGCCAGCTCACCTAACCCAAACAAAAAGGGTACTACTCCCCATAATAGACCAAAATCATGGAAGGAGCACTAAAACTACACAAAAACTACATAATTAAAGATAGACTCTAAAAACAAATAAGAACCGGATCAATCTCAATTCTCAACGATCATTGGGGGTTTATCAATCTGCTGGTTGAATTTCTTGAATCATGGTTCCCGAAATTTCTTCATGGGCTACTTGTTCAGGTCGAACAGTGGGATGTGTCGTACTAGGCCTCTTTAAAGCTTTAAGCTCAAGTTCAATCGTCCTCATGGTTGGCCTGTTAACACCAGATATTTACATGTATATGTTCGCTAGTTGTGCTGCATGCATCGTTTAAATGTTGAAGGTCAATACCCCCTTCATTTAATAATCTTGGTTCCACCATTTGCATGAGGTTTCCATCCCCCATGTACTTGAAAAAATACTTTGACAAGTACTTCTCCTGGTAGACTCTTTCTACATGAACGGTTTTTTTTTTTATTTTTTATTTTTTATTTTTTACTGGTGACGAGTTCTGCAAGGATCACCCCAAAGCTATACACATGCCTCTTTTCGTTTATATTGTGTGTGTGTGTGTTGGTACTTAGGATCCAAGTACCCAAGTGTGCCCTGAACAACAGTGTTGACATTTTCTTCTTTTATAGAAAACAACATGGAAATACCAAAATCAGACAATTTTGCACTGAAGTCATCATCTAATAATATATTTGCAGACTTGACACCTCTGTGCATGATGGGGGTGGTGGCATGAGAATGAAGGTATGCAAGTGCAGATGCAGCTTCTGCAACAAGCCTCAATCGAGTCTCCCATGATGACCAACTCGTTCCACCCTCTTCATTATGAATGTGATGGAAAAGTGTGTTATTGGGATTGAACTCATACACTAGTATCGGTACCTTATCTTCCAAACGACAGCCCAACAGTTTAATGACATTTCCATGGATGATTTTCGTTATTACCAATACCTCATTGATAAATTGTTCCTTTTCGGTCTTACCCACCGAAATAGACTTCTTTATTGCAACAACGCGTTTATCCGACAGTACTCCTTTATAAACAACCCCAAAACCTCTTCGCCCCACAATTCGCTCATTTGAATAGTTATCGATTGCTTTTCGAAGTTGTTCGATGCTATATACAGTCATGGTGTAAGTATCGTCTTGTGAATTCAGTTTTTGTTTGAGAAGCACACCACCATTTTGCTCAAAAAACTTCTCTCGTAGCTTCATAAGTTTCCTCTTCTGGATGCTAAAGAATATCCTAATGATCCAAGCTAATGCCAACATAACCCCAACCAAAGCTACATGGAAAAATATATGAAAAATGATCAATTAACTAGATGAATACTAAACATGGGAACATCATTTGCAATAAAGCCACCTTTCCGACAATTATGTATACCACGAAGTATTACAACTTATCTTGCAAAAATTAGTTGACAAAATAAATTATCAACTTTAATGCATTGGTCAAAAGGATTTGTGACCATACACATTTTGACTTGCAATGCTTAATTTATCATGCCTAATTATATGATGTTAGATTTAAGTATTTAACACATCATTAATTAATAATAATACTTGTGTGAAGTATACCAACAGAGAATACCACCACTGGAAATTTTGATTTTTTAGCAACCGGTCGACAGCCGTATTTTTCATTGACTTCGCCTTAACAAAAAAAAAAAAGAAAAATAAATAATTCATTTTGCGAAATAAAAAAAAAGAAATAAGTATTTTTTGGATTGAAAACAAAAGTAGGTACAATAAATTTTTAGTTAAGATGTTTGCCTTTATAAGAAGAAACACACATTACCTTTTTACACATTTAAATGTAAATGAATATCATAAATTTTTACACATAAAAATAGTCAAGGATGGGTTCAAACGCAGATTTTTACACGGAAAAAGTAGTATTGGATAGAGTAGAACATAGAACCTATATAATGTTTAGTTTTGGATAGAGTAGAACATAGAACCTATATAAGTTTATCTTCGTTTACAACCTAACTCAAATCAAATATTTATAAAAAATTAGTTTCTATACACATTACAACTTAACCTATATAAGTTTATCTTCGTTTACAACCTAACTCAAATCAAATATTTATAAAAAATTAGTTTCTATACATTAGCAACAAACGAATTTGTCCAATTAAACTCAATTCATTTATATACATTAGCAAGCCAACAAATTCTTACTTTTTTATTTAAAGAAAACGTTATATATTGATTTTTGGTGATATGTTTATAGTCTAATTAAATCGGACATCTTGACCAACCAATTTTTCTAACCTAATTTTCTATACATTTGAAGGAAAATGTAAGGCCAATTTCGCAAATTTTTTTATATATTTGTGGGAAACATGTACACTGAAGAAGCAAAATTCATGAATAAATGTTAACTGTATGAAGAAAAAAATCATAAAATATATTAGTTTCGGCCACTTGAGAAAAGTAATTTCGAAAAAATAATATATTTTGACAAAATAAATTATCAACTTTGATGCATTGGTCAAAAGGATTTGTGACCATACACATTTTGACTTGCAATGCTTAATTTATTGTGCCTAATTATATGATGTTAGATTTAAGTATTTAACACATCATTAATAATAATACTTGTGTGAAGTATACCGACAGAGAATACCACCACAGAAAATTTTGATTTTTTAGCAACCGGTCGACAGCCGTATTTTTCATTTGACTTAACCTTCATGTTCTTGCAAACATGTACAACTGTAATTCCCGGGGACTATTAATGCATCTTCCATAACAGGGGTAGATGCTATTATCCTCGCACTTGTTGATATCTAGCAAACAAAGTTATTCAAAGTATTAAAACAAATAGGTACAAAACGTGGCATACACATGGTTTGCTAATATTACAAAATGAATGCACATACCTAAATACATATGCGTAGTCATATTGGCACATTAATGTATTTGTTGTATGTGTGTGTTTTGTATCTAATTTCAAAATTAATCGACTAAGACAAAAAGGGTTTACTCATTTATATTTACATATCTCATTTAGACCATCTTTAACACTAGAGTAAAAATAATAATGCTAATAGTGATTTATCTATATCTTCACCTTGATTTTCACTAATTTTTTAGACCCAAAAATATATCCCAACTATATTCTTTTTCTTCAAATTTTTATATATTCTGTAATACTTTTCAATTTAAAAGACTTTTATAGTTTGTCTAAAATCATTTGGTTTTAATAACCTTAAATTTTTTATTAATAAATAAATATAACAAAACAAATAATTTAAATTAATTTTGATATTAATATAACAAGTATTTTATTAAATAAATAATTTCATTCATAAGCCATCAAAAAAAATATTAAAACTCATTTGTAAAAAGTTATACATATATTTAAACAAATATGACACATACGTTTAGAAAAATTTAACAAAGAAATATTTAAAAATGTTTAAATTTAAAATATATTTGAAACAATTTTCATATTAAAAATATAATAATAAAATTAAACAAATACTAAATAAATAAACTCAAATTTTAAATATGTTAAATAAACTAGATATAAAGAAACTTAAACTTGAACAAGCAAATATGACAAGTAAAAGTTAACCTTAATTTATAGATTTATAAATTATGTTCTTTCAAATATAAAGTTTAGTTGTGTTAATCTCATATTCGATGTAAAAATAAAGTGGAATTGAAGAACAATATATATATATATATATATATATATATATATATATATATATATATATATATATATATATATATATATATATATATATATATATATATATATATATATATTTCATATTTTTCTTTAACATAAAATATTGAAATTTTTTATAAATAAAGTGGAAATGAGAATGCTTATTAATTGAAAAAACAATTGTAAATCATTAGTATGGTGCAAGCACTAATGTTTTGAAAATAAGACTAGACTAATAGAGTTCAACTATTTTCAATCGATATGGGTCTAACCTCCTGCTTAAAAACCAATGGTTTATAATTAGGTTAAAATAAGCCAATTCACTCGAAAACATATTCAAATCGGCCAGGTTGAATGTTGTAAACCAAACTTTATAAAACAAAATATCCATAAACAAATAAAACCTTATTTGGAATTGGATCTTAAATGCAAAAGACAGCCTAAGTTTATAATTAATGGACCAAAGCCTAAATATAACCTAAGAAGGTCTCCCCATCCTGCTTTTAATAAGCATAACTTTATTGGGTATAATCTTGATGTGGAAATTTGATTAAATAAGTATTTATGGTCTTTACATTTTATGCTTTAATTTAGGGGTTGGCTAGTTGACACCCCATTCTACCATTTAGACATCCTATTCATTTACATTTAAATGTGTAAAAAGGTAATGGGTATTTTCCTTAAAAATGTAAACATCTTAACTAAAATTTTATTGTACTATCTTTTGTTTTCAATCCAAAAAATACTTATTTCAAGATTTTTTTTTAATTTCCCAAAATGAATTTTTTTTTTGAAGTATCATTTTCAAGAAAAAAAATATATTTCATGGTTTAACAACCAATTTTTGCAAGATAAGTTGTAATAATTTCATGGTATACGTAACTGTTGGAAATGCTTTATTGCAAATGACGTTCCCATGTTTAGTATTCATCTGGCTAACTGATCATTTTCCTTATATTCTTCCATGTAGCTTTGGTTGGGGTTATGTTTAACTATTCAAATTAGCGAATTGTGGGGCGAGGAGGTTTTGAGGTTGTTTATAAAGGAGTATCATCGTTGTTGCAATAAAGAAGTCTGTTTTAGTGGGTAAGACCGAAAAGGAACAATTCATCAATGAAGTATTGGTAATAACGAAAATCATCCATGGAAATGTCGTTAAACTGTTGGATTATTGTTTGGAAGAGGAGGTACCAATATTAGTATATGAGTTCATTCCTAATATCACACTTTTCCATCACATTCATAATGAAGAGGGTGGAACGAGTTGGTTATCATGGGAGAATCGATTGAGGGTTGCTGCAGAACCTGCATCTGCACTTTCATACCTTCATTCGCATGCCACCACCGGCCCCCATCATACATAGAGATGTCAAGTCCGCAAATATATTATTAGATGATGACTTCAGTGCAAAATCGTCTGATTTTGGTATTTTTAAGTTGTTTTCTATAAAAGAAGAAAACGTCAACATCGTTGTTCACGACACACTTATGTACTTGGATCCTGAGTACCAACACACCGGCAATTTAAACGAAAAGAGTGATGCGTACAGCTTTAGGGTGGTCCTTTCAAAACTCATCACCGGTAAAAAAAACCCTTCTTATAGAGAGAGTTTACCAGGAGAAGTACTTGTCAAAGTATTTTGCCAGGTGCATGGGGGATGGCAACCTCATGCTAATGGTGGAACCGAGATTATTAAATGAAAGGGGTATTGACCTTCAACATTTAAACGTTGCATGCAGCATAACTAGAGAACATGTGTATGGAAATATCTGGTGTTAACAGGCCAACAATGAGGACTGTTGAACTTGAGCTTGAAGCTTTAAGGAGGCCTAGTACGACACATCCTACTGTTCCACCTAAACAGGTAGCCGATGAAGAAATTTCCAGAACCTTGATTCCAGAAATTCAGCCAGTAGATTGATAAACCCCCTATGATCTTTGAGAATTAAGATTTCTTCGTTTCTTAATTGTTTTTAGTGTCTATCTTTAATTATGAAGTTTTTGTGTAGTGTTAGTGCTGCTTCCATGCTTTTTGTCTGTTATGGGGACTAGTACCCTTTTTGGTTGGGTTAGGTGAGCTGGCACCTTTGTTTGGTATTTTAGTCCTTTTGTCTTCGGTTGTGATGGTATATTGTTTGCTTGAGTTGAACCAATACATAAAGAATGGTTTAATATAGTTAGTAAATCATGTAAATGAGTCTTTTCAATTAAGTCCTAACTTTTCATAGTTTTCCCTCATTTGCTTTTCTTTCCATCTCCTAAACATTTTTGGACATTTATTATACCTCATGTGAAATAAAGCATAGACTATCAAATCTTGAAAATATAAATTTAGATAGCTAGAGTGACATATTTAATGTTTTATAATTCAAAAATATAATAAAATGCTAATATATATTAGAACAAAGTTACTTTTGCGTAAGACTTTTATAGGATCCATATGCAGCAGACATGACAATTTAATCAACTCGGTTACATCTTCTTCACCTATAAAACAGATTATAACATTATATAAAGGTATGATCATGCCTCATAATACACATGAAGGTATCAAAGACAAAATCTTGTTAAAAAAATAACCTTTCGATTCACTTTCATACAAATTGAACATATGTTTTCCCTTCAAGGGCACTAGAGAAAGTATTGCAACAGACAAAACTCTATATTTTTCTCCTTACCTTTGATGCTATTCTACAACAATTATTCACTAAAATCTTTGTTTGTTAACTTAAATCAATGAAAATGTGTTGCTATTTCTTGAATCTAAATAAAAAAGGGTTAAATGCACAAAATAGCAACTTGCTTCCACTTACAAATATGGTAAAAGAACTTAAATGCCAAAAGTAGCAAACTACATTGTTATTTCTTCTATTTAGGGCAGAAATTACTAAAGTTATAGTAAGAGTTGATTAAACTGTTTGTTTCCCAAGTCAAAAAGATTTAATAAAACTAAAACATTTTTTTATTTTTTATTTTCACCTTCAATCATGGCAATGTAACAAGAGCCCATGATATGTGCAAAAGGCACTCACTTTTGAGTTCATTTGAAGAACAAGAACATTTCTCAGCTTCAACAACCTCATGCTTGCAACCCTGTCATAGAACCGGAAATTGAAATGGTAAGGGTAAAATAATCATTTACACTCATTTAAACGGTTCATGCAGTAAAAAGTGATGGGTTTTGAGCATTAAAACATTCCTATGGTGCACATGCAACCCTATTTGCTTTGGATCTATGTTTTTCTCAAGTTATACATGCAAATTAATTTTCCAAAGCAAAACCCTAATCTAGCATACAAGAAAACAAAATCTAATGTTTATCTTGCAAAGTATAAATAGGAATTGTGAAATTGATAATATTTCGATAAATAAGTACATTTAAAGAAAAATTGTGTGTTTAGTTTATATGCAACTTTGTGTTTCAAATTATTTTAGTACCTATTTTTAATCCATAATTTAATTAAGATACATAATTTTAAATAATTAGTAAATATATAATATACTTATCACATTTATTTATACTTACAATATAATAATAGAAGTAAAATATGTATTCCGACCCCCATCTAGCGAAATCCTCGACATAGTCGTTCCATGTCTCTAAACTCAAGTCGCCATCATCTTGAGAAAACCTTAGATGGTTGGTCGGGCTTGTTTTTCAGGTTTTAAGTGGTTATCTTCGAGGGTTTTACTTAAGGGAGTTGACCGATGTGGTATACAACTGCAATGGTGGCTGATTGAGGAACTGAACAAGAGGGTTTGGATTTGACCTATCGGTGGTAATGGTGTTGAGTTTTGTTGGATATAAGATTGTCCGAGGACTATTTTATGTTTTCAAGAGAGGGAGAGGGAGAGTATATTTAAAAATAATAAAATATTTAAAAAAGAAATAATTAGTAAATATATTAAGGGTACAATAGTCATTTTAATTTAGAAGGACCAAATCCACAATGAAATCTGTTGGAAACTACAAAAACTGTCAACTTTGAGTCAATAAGGACCAAAACTTAAAAAGAATGCAAACAAAAGGGACCATTTTTGCTGTTTTGTCTACTCCAAATATGAATATATAAGATGCTTTAACACATCAACCAAATCACGCACAAAACATATCTGATCAAAGAAATACAAGAAAAAAGAAACATCCTTCTAGTTTTCATCCTCGCGTTGTTGTCTGAAAGCAATTTTGTAGGTGCCTCCCTTACAGCCATTGCAAAGCCACACTGCCGCCAAACAAAATGCGGGAACGTAACAGTTCCCTTCCCATTTGGAATAAGCAAAGGGTGTTGCTTAGACGAGTCATTTGAGCTTACCTGCAACATCACTTTTAAACCCCCAAAGCTTTTTATCGGCTCAGGGAACATCGGCATATACAGTATCTCGGATTCCAAGATCAGCATTTTCAATTCTGTTGATCGCTCTTGCTAGAACAAATGTGTGAATGATACTAGGGGTAATTCAGGTATGGCATTCGATGAGGTGGGCCCTTTCACTTTTTCGTCTGAAAACAAGTTTACTGTCGTTGGATGCCATAACTATGCTTGGATCAGAGGACCGCATGGACCCAACTACGCTGGTGGCTGTATGGGCAAATATTATATGTATTAATGTACTAATTGGGTGTTGTCAGACATCAATACCAAAGGCAAAGGGTCTCAAGGGTTTCAATGTAAATATTGGCTCCTTTGATAACCATATGAATGTATGGTCGTTCAATCCTTGTGGTTTTGTATTTCTTGCTGAGGAAAACCACTTTCGCTTTGGTGGTGCACGTGATTTGTATAGTGCTTCAAAGCTTTCTTTAGATTCACATGTGCACATCCTTGTGGATTGGGCAATCGGACGAGGCAAGAGGCTACAGAATGCAAGGCAAATAGATTCTGCATGGATGATGAAGATCTTGATGGATATCGTTGCAGCTGCAACAAAGGTTACCAGGGCAATCCTTATCTTCATAATGGCTGCCAAGGTCAGTTTCGTATTTAGAACCAAATCAGTTCCCATAAAAATTATATTTGACACAAACTACTGGTCCCAAAAACCCGAGTAGATAGATGCTCTCATTGTATCAGTCCAAAGTTAACTTTTAAAACTTATTTTTCTACAAAGATGATAGATATAAAAATAAAAAAACTTATTAATAAAACACATAAGGAGAGAAGTAGAGTATAATTTAAGTAATTTATGCCCATCCCACATCAAAAGTGTTGAGAGTAGAGTTTGTAGACTATGGACCTTCAAAACTTACACTAAGAATAACACTTGTGTTTGTTTATTACTCCATGTGATGACATAAAGGAGAAAAAAAGTTTTCTGCACAAATGAATTAAGAATTAACTATGCATTGTATAGAAAAGTAACGACAAAAGAAACTCTATGTTTTTCATATTTAAAAAGGGCTATATATAGGCTTTTAAAACACCTACGTAATGCATGAAAATAGCCATACTAACTACTCTACCTAAGACTAGTACAACTAATCACCCATTCTTTCAACTTCAGAACTTCAACCAACGTAGGTAACTATTTTTAATTATCTTTTTCAAAAAAATAATATAATTTTAAACAACAAAAATACTTTAAAAATTATATAGGATGTCTAAATGGTAAAATGAGGTGTCAATTTAACCAACTCCAAATGAATATCATAAATTTTTACACATAAAAATAGTCAAAGATGGGTTCAATCGTAGATTTTTACACGGAAAAAATAGTCTTGGATAGAGTAAAACATAGAACCTATTGGATAGAGTAACATGGAACCTATATAAGCTTATTTTCATTTACAACCTAACCCAAATCAAATATTTATAAAAAAAAATAGTTTTTATACACATTAGCAACCAACAAATTTGTCCAATTAAACTCAATTCTTTTATATACATTAGACCCCAACGATGTTAGATTTAAGTATTTAACACATCTTGATGCATTGGTCCAAATGATTGGTGACCGGACACGTTTTTACTTGCAATGCTTAATTTATTGTACCTAATTATATGATGTTAGATTTAAGTATTTAACACATCATTAATAATAATACATGTGTGAAGTATACCAACAGAGAACACCACCACTAAAAATTTTGATTTTTTAGCAACCGGTCGATAGCCGTATTTTTCTTTGGCTTTGCCTTCATATCCTTGCAAACATGTACAACTATAATTCTCGGGACTATTAATGTATCTTCCATAACAACAGTAGATGCTATTATCCTCGCACTCGTTGATATCTAGCAAACAAAGTTATTCAATTATTCATCATATTTATTTGAAATTTTCATTACTTCTTCAATTTCTTTCTAATAATGATTATAAGTTGATTAATAAGGTTAGATAAATATTAAACCTAAAGTATAATCATATATAAACTAAATTTCAATATTAAAAGAATATCTTTATTTCTACTTATAAATTATGTTTTTTAACTTTTAACATATTATACTCAATTTATTAGTCTTAATATATTGTTGGATGTAAGTAATTATCATTTTAAAGCTACAACTTTTGAACCATTTGTATAAACTACTTAAATTATTAATTTAAATATAACATTATAGGGTCAACTTAAATATAAATTTTAGTTTAACTTAAACAAATCAAATAATATTTTGTAAATAGTTAAAAGTGATAAATAATAGTGTCTTTTCTAATAAATTTTATAAGTTGGCTAATAATGATAAATAAATATCAAACGTAAAGTGTAATCATAAATAAATAAATTTCAATATTAAAATAATATATTTACTTCTACTTTTAACATATTATACCTAATTTATTAGATTTAATATGTTGTTGTATGTAAATCATTATGAGTTTAAAGCTACAACATTTGAACAGTTTTGATAAACTACTTAAATTGTTAATTTAAATATAACATTACAATGACAACTTAAATATAAATTTATGTTCCACTTAAAAACCCAAAGAATATTTTGTGAATAGTTAAAAGTGATAAATTTTAGTGTTAAATGCGAAAACTAAATTGTGATTTCAATTTAACTAAACTATTTCCTAAATATATTTTTATAATAGCTAAAAGTTTTAAAATAAGTAGCTTAAAATAGCTTAGAATAACAATAGTTAAAAATAACTCTATATAAAATGATTATATTGTTACCGTAAAATCAAAAAAACAATGTTTGATGTTTTAAATTGTCACAACCAGCAAGTTAGGGCTAAGATTTCTATCTTGTGCAAGATAATTTCTTTGTGTAACTTTGTAACCCTACGTTTAGTATAAATCAAACTTCAATACTATTTAAGTTTATACAACCAAGAATTGTGATTCAAATCGAAACCACCTCGTGTAGCCCAAAAACCTAATCCAATAAACTAAGTCCACTCAACTTTGGGCCTTAGCCCAAGCTATCTCGGCCCAAGCCCTTATTTGGGCCAAGACTCTCTTATTGGGCCCTAATGGGTCGATAACCTCTCAAATTGGTCCTTTTAGGCAAAAACTCTCTTTTGGATTCTAATGGGACAAAAACTTTTATTTAACATTGTTTTGGGCCATAAGACCCTTATTGGGCCGTGAAGTTTATTCTTAAACCATAATGGGCCTTGTAAGACCGAAAACCACTATTGGGCCCCCTAAAATTATTTTGTTTTAATAACCTTAATTTTTTTTTATTAATAAATAAATATAACAAAATTAATAATTTAAATAAATTTTGATATTAATATAACAAGTATTTTATTAAATAAATAATTTCATTCATAAGCCATCAAAATAAATATTAAAACTCATTTGTAAAAAGTTATACATATATTTAAAGAAATTTAACACATACAATTTAGAAAAATTTAACAAAGAAATATTAAAAAGTGTTTAAATTTAAAATATATTTGAAACAATTTTCCAATTAAAAATATAATAATAAAATTAAACGAATACTAAATAAATAAACTCAAATTTTAAATATGTTAAATAACTAGATATAAATAAACTTAAACTTGAACAATCAAATATGACAAATAAAAGTTAACCTTAATTTATAGAGTTTATAAATAATGTTCTTTCAAATTTAAAGTTTAGTAGTCTTAATCTTATATTTAATGTAAAAAATAAAGTCGAATTGAAGAACAATTATGTGTATATATATATATATATATATATATATATATATATATATATATATATATTCTCCCTAATAAATGAAAATAATTTTGCCACATGTCACTCTCTTATTAACTTGGACACATGTCATTTTTTGGTATTTTTGAATAAATGTTTTTTTTCCATGTGTCATTTTTTCATTGTTTATCTTTTTTTTTTTTTTTAATTAACACATCATATTTAAACCTCAATTATTAATTGCCTTATTTGAAAATAATAATTAAATTACAATATTACAACTCATATCATTGAATATGCTTCATTTTAAATTTTAAATTTAAATATTTTTTTGTTTAAACCTTTATATTTAATTTTTTTGTTTTAATAAACCCGTATAACATACGGGTGTCACAACTAGTATATATATATATATATATATATATATATATATATATATATATATATATATATATATATATATATATATATATATATTGAATAATTTTATAAATAAAGTCGAAATGAGAATGCATTTCAATTGAAAAAACAATTATAAATCATTAGTAAGGTACAAGCACTAATGTTTTGAAAATAAGACTAGACTAATAGAGTTCAAATAGATATGGGTCAAACCTCCAACTTAAAAACCAGTGGTTTATAATTAGATTAAAACAAGCCGGTTCATTCCAAAACATAGTCAAACCGGCCAGGTTGAATGTTGTATACCAAACTTTATAACACAAAATATTTATAAATAAATAAAACCTTATTTGGAATCCGGTCTTTAATGCAAATGACAGCCGAAGTTTATAATTAATGGGATAAAAAGCCTAAATGTAACCTAAGAAGTTCTCCCCCTCCCCCTCCCCCCCCCCCCCCCCCCCCCCCCCTTCCCTTTTAATAATCTTGACGTGGTTATACATTTTATGCTTTACTTTATTATCTACAAATGGTACTGACGGAATTGTTTGGAGTTGAAGGAATGGGTCCTCAGTTGTACCTAGTTTTTAGGTAGAGTAGTTAGTATAGCTATTTTCATGCATGGGTGTTTAGAAGGCTATATATAGCTCTTCTTAAATATGAATAAAGTAGAGTTGCTTTTGTCATTACTATTCTATACAATGCATAGTTAATTCATTTGTGGAAGAAAACTTTTTTTCTCCTTTCTGTCATCACAGTCTAGTAATAAACCAACTCAACACAAGTGTTATTCTTAGTGTGAGTTTTGAGGGTCCATAATCTACAAACTCACCTCTCACGCTTTTGATGTGGAATGGTCCATAAATTAAATTATACTCTACTTCTCTCCTTATGTGTTTTATTAATAAGTTTTTTATATCTATCATCTTTGTTAAAAATAAGTTTTAAAAGTTAACTTTGGATTGATACAATAAGAGCATCTATCTATTCGCTTTTTTGGGATAAGTTTGTGTCAAATATAATTTTTATCGGAACTGATTTCATTCTAAATTCGAAACTGACCTTGGCAGCCATTATGAAGATAAGGATTGCCCTGGTAACCTTTGTTGCAGCTGCAACGATATCCACCAAGATCTTCATCATCCATGCAGAATCTATTTGCCTTGCATTTTGTAGCCTCTTGCCTCGTCCGATTACCCAATCCACAAGGATGTGGACATGTGAATCTAAAGAAAGCTTTGAAGCACTACACAAATCACGTGCACCACCAAAGCAAAAGTGGTTTTCCTCAGCAAGAAATGCAAAACCACAAGGATTGAACGACCATACATTCATATGGTTATCAAAGGAGCCAATATTTACATTGAAACCCTTGAGAGACCCTTTTGTATTGATGTCTGACAACACCCAATTCCAGAGCAGTTACCATTAATGTTAGGCACATTACTTACGTTAGTACATATGCCCATACAGCCACTAGCGTAGTTGGGTCCATGCGGTCCTCTGATCCAAGCATAGTTATTGCATCCAACGACAGTAAACTTGTTTTTAGACGAAAAAGTGAAAGGGCCAACCTCATTGAATGCCATACCTGAATTACCACTAGTATCGTTCACAGATTTGTTGTAGCAAGAGCGAGCAACAGAATTGAAAATGTTGATCTTGAAAATGCTGAATTACCCGGAAGTTGACAAGATAGTGTTAGCTAGATGGGAGAAAATAACAATCCGGTTACATTGTTTGGGGTTTGCATTAACTCCAAGATTTTATGATAGACAATATCTTCAAAAGTTAGCACCGGGGGTATTCCAAGGAAAGCTCCAAATCTAGATAAAGAGGTTGTGATTGGTGTCATGAAAGCATTCCATAGAATGTCCGAAAATGAAGAGGAGGAACGAGAACAATTCGCAACATTCCATATGAAAAAAAGAATCTATTCCATGGCGGCAACACAAACGGATGCCGTGACAATGGATGCAATAGATTGGCGGTCAACATATGGAGCCGAAACCCCGAAATTAGCCGTGATAGCAAAGAAGGTACTTTCCCAACCGATTAGTAGCTCTTTGGCGGAAACAAATTGGAGTACCTATTCTTACATTCACAATGTGAAAAGAAATAAGTTAAATTGCAAAAGAGCCGACAAATTGGTTTTCATTCACTCCAATATTCGACTCTTATCTGGTTTCTCGGATTTATATAGAGCGGGCCCATACAAAAAGTGGGACGTGAATCCCGAAAACACTTACATTGAAGGCTCAAGTTCACGATTAGAAGAAATGCTTTGTAAGAAATTAGATGAAGACATGGAGAATGGGCAAAGAAAAAGACAACGCGTGGATTGAAGAAAACTTTTCTGTTAAATTGTTTTTCTGGGAATTCTATTTTTTGTTTTTAGTGCTGGAAACTTGGAATTTGTTTTGATGTGTTGCTGGAAAATTGTTTTGATGTATTGAAGTTTTAGTTTATTACTTAACTGTCTTTTAAAGTCATTTTATTGAGAAATGTTAGAATTCTGTTTTTTTGTTTTTCTGTTAATGTGTTTTGAAGTAAAATTTGGCTTAAACTTTTGTATTAACCATGGGTACATCGTACCGAAATACACGATACACCGTATCGGGACGTACCAAAATGAACCTACCACCGCCGTATCCGATACGTCCTAACGCTCGTTCTCGATCCTCGTTCCCGTACCGGACCGCACCGCGAACTATCTGACTATGGTGCAGATGCAGCTTCTGCAGCAACCCTCAATCAATTCTCTCATGATAACCAACTCGTTCCATCTTCTTTATTATGAATGTGATGGAAAAGTGTGTTATTGGGAATGAACTCATACACTAGTACCGGTACCCTCCTTTTCCAAGCAACAGCCCAACAGTTTAACGACATTTCCTTGGATGATTTTCATTATTACCAATACCTCATTGATGAATTGTTCCTTTTCGGTCTTACCCACTGAAAGATACTTCTTTATTGCAAAAACGTGTTTATCCGACAATACTCCTTTACAAACAACTCCAAAACCTCCTCGCCCCACAATTCGCTCATTTGAATAGTTATCGGTTGATTTTCGAAGCTGTTCGGTGCTATATACAGTCACAGTGTAAGCAGCCTCTTGTGAATTCAGTTTTAGTTTGAGCAACACACCACCATTTTGCTCAAAAAAACTTCTCTCGTAGCTTCATAAGTTTTCTCTTCTTGATGCTAAAGAATATCCCAATGATCCAAGCTAATGTCAACATAACCCCAACCAAAGCTACATGGAAAAATATAACGAAAATGATCATTTAACCGGATAAATACTAAACATGGGAACGTGATTTGCAATAAAGCCACCTTTCCAACAATTACGCATACCACAAAATTCTTACAACTTATCTTGCAAAAATTGGTTGTTAATCCATGAAATATATATATATATATATATATATATATATATATATATATATATATATATATATATATATATATATATATATATTCTTGAAAATGATACTTCATAAAAAAAAGAAAAAAAAGTAATTCGTTTTGCAAAATAATAAAAAGAAATAAGTATTTTTTGGATTGAAAACAAAAATAGGTACAATAAATTTTTAGTTAAGATGTTTGCCTTTTTGAAGAGAAACACACATTACCTTTTTACACATTTAAATGTAAATGAATATTAGAAATATTTACACATAAAAATAGTCAATGATGGGTTCAAACGTAGAGTTTTACATGGAAAAAGTAGTCTAGTCGTGAATATAATAGAACATAAAACCTATATAAACTTATCTTCATTTACAATCAAACTCAAATAAAATATTTATAAAAAATTAGTTTCTATACACATTAGCAACCAATGAATTTGTCCAATTAAACCCAATTCTTTTATATACATTAGCAAGTCAACGAATTCTTACTTTCTTATTTAGAAAAAAACATTATATAGTGATACTTTGTGATCTGCTTATAGTCTAATTAAATCGGACATCTTGACCAACCAAATTTTCTGAACCTAATTTTTTATACATTTGAAAGAAAATGTAAGGCAAATTTAGCAAAATTTTTATATATTTTGGGAAACATGTACATAGTCTTGGATAGAGTAGAACATATAACCTATGTAAAGTTCAGTCTTGGATATAGTAGAACATAAAACCTATTTAAGCTTATCTTCATTTACAACCAAACTCAAATCAAATATTTATAAAAAAAAAAAAATAGTTTCTATACACATTAGCAACCAATTTGCCAAATTAAACCCAATTCTTTTATATACATTAGCAAGCCAACGAATTCTTACATTCTTATTTTTTTTAAAAAACGTTATATAATGATACTTGGTGATCTGCTTATAGTCTAATTAAATCGGACATCTTGAACAACCATTTTTTCTAAACCTAATTTTCTATACATTTGAAAGAAAATGTAAGGCCAATTTCGCAAATTTTTTATATATTTTGGGAAGCATGTACGTTGGAAAGCAAAATTCATGAAAAAATGTTAACTGTATGAATAAAAAAAATCATAAAATATGCTAGTTTCGGCCACTTGAAAAAAGTAATTTTGAAAAAATAATATATTTTGACAAAATAAATTATCAACTTTTTTGCATTGCTAAAAAGGATTGGTGACCTAGGTCATTGAATCCATTTCAATCTAACATACAAACATGAAATCCCAAATTTGAATTTTTAGGGTTTATGAGGGTTTTCATCCAAATCCTCAAATCCATCAATAGGATGATTGGATTGAGGTTGGGATCATCAAAACAACTCAACTCAAGGGAGGTTAGAAAACAAAACTCTAACCAATAAATTACACTAATTTCAAAATTGGGGTTTTCCCAAACCTTGAATTCAAAGTATAGACGTAGAAGAAAAGACATTATACTTAGCAAGCTTTTGATTCTTCTTTCCTTTGCATGAATGCTTAAATCACCTCTTGAATCAAACCATAGAGGATGAAGAAGACGGAATAGCTATTGGAGCTCCTTCCTAGCTTAAAAAACAATTAGAACGAGGGGAAGGTGAATGCACCTTATTTTCAAAAAGTTTACTATTTAGTCCCTCAACTTTGCTTATTTTTCCAATATCAACCCTAAACTCATATTTTGTGATTTTAACTTAAGTTTTGAAATAATAAGTCCTCCTTCATCCATTATATAACTTTTCTAGTCCATCCCATTAATTGAGTCAACCCTTGGTCAAACTCACTTTGCCAACTAGACACTTTTAGTCCTTTAACTTTCAAAATGTTATTATTTTCCAGTTTTAACTTTTAAAAATCATATCAATTAATGCTATGATTAACCCATAATGATTTAATTATATAAATAATCCTTTATTTACTTACTTTATTAATATAATAACTTAATCTTAAATTTTAAGATGTTACAACCAACCATTAACACTATCTTTTACGTTCAAACTTCGACTTTTTTGGTCCTTGTGGTATGCATTTTTTTAGGGTTTCAGTTCAAACCTCGACTTTTTTGGATTCATGGTCCTTTTGGCCTAGTTTGTATGTAGAAATGGTCCTCCGACTTAACTTTCGTTAAGTTTTTGCTGTTAACCCCCCTCATATGCATCTCACATGAGGATCTATTTGTCTTTTCACATATAAAGGACCATTTTTGCACCTAAAAAATACATCCCTTTTAAAAAAAAAAAAAAATTAATACCTATTTATTTATTTTAATAATTAAAAAATAAAAGGTCTCCCTCTCTCTCTCTCTCCTTCTCTCCTTCTCTCTCTCTCTTAACCCAAAACAATCCACCCTTCTTCTTCTTCAAGTTCATTAACATACATCTAAAGATCGATGAAGAACTATGAATCATATCTCCCCTACCATACCTATGTCTCCTTTAAGTCACATCTTCCCCCTCATTTTTTTCTTTCTGTGATGAGACCATCTTCTGCCTCTGGCCAAGCCTTCACTAGTGACGACATCGACTTTATCCTCTTCAATCTCCACTGTATCTCATGTACCCTGCACCTTTACCATCTGAACTACATCTTCTTCCTCTTGCCTCTCCACCATCCACACGCATCATCAAATGTACCCATTATGACCTAATTGATTTGACAGTTAATATGTGTGAAATTAAGAATGGGATGAAGGGTGCCCCTTTTTCTCAAGATCGATGTGCGTTCCCTTTTTCTCAAGGTCAATCCAACCATCTTCTCTTTCATTTTTCTGTCCAATCACACGAAAAAAATCAATATCAGCCCCTTCCCTTTCAATCAACTTGCAGGTGTGCGTGTGTGTGTTTTTTTCTCTCTAGTCGGCCCAACAACTCAATAAGAATCAAGATAGATCTGTTTGTGTTGAATTTGTAGGCCCGATTTAAGAGAAAAAAGAAAAAGGAATAACAAGATGGGGGAGGGAACATGTGTTGGTTGTTTTGTGCTTCTTTCACACAGGTATCAATAATCATGGCTGGAATGGGGAATTAATTGTTGTATTGAGGCTGTTGTGAAGATGATGGTTAGTTTAGGGATGTTGGTGGTCAGAATGGATTCTTGGTGGGGTTTTGTCTTTTATCCTCGAAAGGAACAAATTGAAGATAATTGTTAGATCATTCATCCCAGGTTCATTAGTTATGTGTTAGATCATTCATCCCAGTTATGTGTTAGATCATTCATCCCAAATTGTTAGATCATTCGACAATTGACAGCCCTCACAAAACCCGTAACAGTGAATAAGGGTGGCGGTGTAAGGAGGTGGTGTTAAAATGTAGCAGTGGTGGTTAATGGGTGGTCGACGGAGCTATAGGGTAGCAATGGTGTTACACTTCTAGGGAAGCGGAGAAACAGGTAGGAGGGTGGTGTCCTTCCATTTGAGTCTAAATTTCGAAAATTTTTACAGGTGGGTCTCAAATCAGATTTCCAAAAATCAAACACCAATGTTCTTTCTAAATTGCAGAACAGATCTAAAGGCTTTGACTTTTAACATAGAAATCGAATGAGGATTTATCTCTTGTATCCTGCCATAGCTTAAAATTTTGGAGAGGTTGAACTTCAAAGAAAAATTTAATTGTAGAATAGATCTGAAATCTAAAACTCTGATTTCTATCCCATCGTATCTTCTTTCCCGTTCAATCTCTGTAAATCATTGTTGCTTTTCAAGCTTTTAGCATAATCCCTTTTCAAGCTTCAAGCTTTAAGTGTGTTTGTATGTGGCTTGATTTGAAGAATGAAGATGTAATGAAGAAGACGACGAGAGAGAGAGAGAGAGAGAGAGAGAGAGAGAGAGAGAGAGAGAGACCTTTGTATTTTTTAATTATTAAAATAAATAAATAGGTATTAATTTTTATTTTATTTTTTAAAATGGGATATATTTTTAGGTGCAAAAATGGTCCTTTATATCTGAAAAGACAAATATACCCTCATGTGAGATGCACATGAGGGAGTTAACAGCAAAAACTTAACGGAAGTTAAGTTGGGGGACCATTTCTACGTACAAACTAGGCCAAAAGGACCATGAATCCAAAAAAGTCGAGGTTTGGACTGAAACCCTAAAAAATTGCATACCACAGGGACCATTTTTGCAATTTTGTCATAATAATATTATAAGTATATTCCTATCTATCTAGTTTTTATAATTTTTCAAAAACAGCCCATATATAAATTATGATTTTACAAACTCGGTCATTTATATTTTTTATACTACTAGGATTATACTATATATCGTTAATTCATTATATGTTGTATATAATCATATATTGCATTTTAAGTTATTAAATATAATAACATAGATAAAAAAAATATTAAATATAAACTATAATTAATTAATTATATAATTAAAAAAAAAAACTAAATGTATGTAAGTTCAAACTTCATTGACTAATATGTATTATCCAAAACTTAACACTAAATATTGTGTTGTAAATAGTATAACATTATATTTGGTGTTACACCATTCACCAACACTAGATATAGTGTTAAGTTTAATGTAATGTTAAAGCATTATAGTGTAAAATGTGATTAAGTATAGGTTTTAATGTTGGGTTGGAGATGCCCTTAGTGGTGTGGATTATTGTGTATTAGGTCTCCCTAATTAATTCCATCAAAATTGGAATGACATCTTTTTGGGTGAAACCTAAGTTTTTTTTTTTTTTTTTTTTTTGGTGTCGATACAAGATTCGCTTAAAGATCCGTGAAATGCCTCCTACCATTTTTGCTAGCATGAGGTCTTCTTTGGATTGAAATGAAAGGTCATTACATGAAGGTCACATTGACTACCGTAAAAAAATAATAATAAATTTGAATCTGTAATTTTTCCTAATAAATAAAGAATTTTTTGTCACATATCTTCTTCTCTTTCATTTGGACACATGATATTTTTTAGAATTTTAGAATTTATTATTTTCTATTTGTCATTTTATTATATTTTTTATTTTATTAAATTAAAATTTCACATTTAATATGTAAGGTAATAAGGTAATATATATATATATATATATATATATATATATATATATATATATATATATATATATATATATATATATATATATATATATATATATATATATATATATATATATATATTAGAAAGAGTTTATATATATAATGTATTCAAGACATTAAAGCCTCATTAATTATAATAATTCAAAAATTCTTATTTTTCTTATAAATTCAAACTTTTAAAATTATTAAAATTTTATATTTAATTTTTTTTAAATAACCTCATATAATACATGGGTCTCACACCTATTATTAGATGAAAATTATTAGATGAAATGATAGATAACGGCGAAATGGAACCTCATAAGGATAATAGCAGGTCTATGAGCTTTCTTTTCTTAGTTTTTTATGTTTTGAATTTCTTTAATAAAAAACAGGGTTCGAGATATAACAATCATAGCTGTTGAAAATATTCATTTGCTTTTACAATCTCATATTTATTTTAAAGAAGTTATTGTAAAGGGAATATTGTGTAAATATTGTTTTCTGTAAGGGTGATGAGTGTATGCAGGTTATAGAAACACGCGGGTTGAATCTGGGTCAAGTCCGGTTCGGGTTTTATTCATGGGTTTGATCCAAGATATAAATAAAGTGAGAGAAGGCTCTGGACTTCATTAATTCAGTTAGAAAGCGATCAGATCTAGGGTTTTCTCTCGTTCTTCTCTCTTGAGAGTTCGTTGTTGTTGAATTGATATATACATCTATTTTTTGTTGTATTTGAGTATGAAAAAGGTTTTGTAACCAGTTGTCTTTCATATTCGATTGTTAATAGTAGATTAGGTTGAGTGACAGTTTGAGGGTTTATGTAGTGAGTTTTGATTTGTAAGTAACTTGAAAACCACCTGATTCTTGATCTTAAATTGATATGAGAAATGGTGATGTTGGGAAGTTTGTCTTGCGAGTTTTTTAACATGGTATCAGAGCTTAAGGCTCGTCTTCTTTGATCCTGACGGTCGCTTCTTGTTCGTATTCTTGTGTTTCTGCTTTTGACGATCTGTGAAAGGTAAAATTTCTGTTTTTTTGTTCTTGTGATTGAATGTGTTTAGTTTAGGGTTTCTGTTTTATTTCCCTAAATCTGGAATCTAGTTTTTCAAGATCTTGGTACTGCGAGATTTTTTGTTTAATCTTTTAGGAATGTTGCGATTCAAGATCTGACTGAGCGTTGTTGTTTGAAGGTTAAAACTCTCCAACGTAATCGATCAATCCCTGTTAATCTGAAATAATCCTCTTGGGGTCAGATTTCATCACTGATAAACCCTTGTAGGAAACGGATTTAGGGAGTCGATTTAGTCAATTTCAACTGTCTATTGCACTGTGTGGGTTTCTTGTTCCCTTCTCTCTTGTTTCTAGCTGTAGATCTGGGAATATCTGTTGCTTTGAGTACATCGGTTAATTGTTGATTGTTTCTTGAAGTTGTTATGTTTTTTTCACACTGTGTTGATTGTCTTGGGCGCCGACGTACTGTGGTGACCATCTGGACTTTAAGTCAACACTAGTGTTGGTTTGTATTTTTTGTTCTTGATCTATATTGCTATTTGGTTTCTTTGATTGTTTTTTGTGATTTACTATGGCTGGTGAAACTCCTGAAAGGAGTGGTGTTCCTAAGGAAACTCCTGTTGATTTTGATGATCCTTTATATGTCCATCCTTCTGATAATAATGTAACATCTATTATAACTGTTAAACTGACTAGTAATGAGAATTATCGGTTGTGGCGTAGTGCTATGTCTAGAGGTCTTAAAGCTAGAAATAAGTTGGGCTTTGTGGATGGTACTATTACTCTTGAAAGTACTGAGAAAGCTAAAGCCTCTAAATGGGAATGTGTAAATGTTGTTGTTTGTAATTGGATTCTAGGGTCAATTTCTGAAACTATATATGCTAGTCATGTGTATTCAGATAAGGCTAAAGATATTTGGGATGAACTATTTGAAACGTATAATAAAGCTGATGGGTCAGTAATTTTCAATATTCATCAGCAGATTAATACATTAAAACAAAATGGTTCTTCTCTTTCTGATTATTTTAATAAACTAGATTCTTTGTGGAAGGAGTTTGATGGTTTAACTAGTTTAACTGAATGTGTGTGTGAGGCAGCTACAAAACTTAATGATCATTCAAAATTGATGAAGTTAATGCAATTTCTAAGTGGACTTGATGATGTTTGTAATCAAGTTAAGAGTCACATTCTTTTGATGGAACCTTTACCCAATGTTAAATCTGCCTTCTCTATTCTTTCTAGAGAGGAGTATCTTCAAAAGAATGGGTCTCTTGGGTCTACTGTTTCTTCAAAACCACAAGTCTTTGTGTTTAATAGCAAAGTTAATGATTTTAAACAAGGGCAAAATCAAGTTAGGTCTAAGAACCATGGTTTACAATGCAAACATTGCAATCTTAAAGGCCACACGATAGAAAGATGTTATAAACTAATTGGTTATCCAAAGGACTTTAAATTTAAAAATGTTAATAATAATCAAAAAAAATTTGTTTCTATGAATTCTTCTTCTGCTAGTGCTAACAAAAGCAAGTCTGTCTCTTCTGAGTCTGGTCATGGAAGTGATGCTCATTTTCTCACCGGTGAGCAATATTCTAAGTTTTTGCGTCTCATTAGTGAGAATTCTGCTTGTGATGATGTGTCTGCTACTGCAAATATGGAAGGTATGTCTGTATTTCAGTGTTGTAATTCTTTTGTTAGTTCAAATGATTCTCAAAGCTGGATTGTTGATTCAGGAGCCAATCAACATATGATAGCTTCTGAGTCACAACTTAAAGATGCCATAGATGTGTCTAAACTTAATCTGTCTATTAAACATCCTAATTGTTCTTCAGCTTCTATAAATAAAATAGGGAATCTTCAATTGTCCTCACATCTTACTTTATTTGATGTCTTTGTTGTTCCTGATTTCAATGTTAACCTTTTGTCTGTCCATAAACTCTGTAAAGATAGTGGCTGTGAGGTTGTTTTTTCTGAACATACTTGTAAAATCCAGGATTCACTGTCAAAGAAGATGGTGGTGAATGGTAGAGAGTCTGGGGGATTATACTATCTTGATTATGTTCCCTCAGGTATTTCAACAAATAATGTGTCTAAGTGTTATGTTTCTAAATTAACTTGGCATAGTAGACTTGGTCATCCAGCAGACCAAGCTTTAATATCTTTAAAAAATGTTCTAAAACTTGGAAATGAATCTCTTCCTCCTTGTGATGTTTGTCATAAATCAAAACAAACTAGAGAATCCTTTCCTCATAGTCAACATACTTCAACTAAGTTAGGTGAATTGGTTCACATAGATGTCTGGGGTCCTTATAGACTTGCTTCTGTTGAGGGGTTTAAGTATTTCTTGACTATTGTGGATGATTTTACTAGGGCCACTTGGGTTTTTCTTTTAAAATCTAAAGTTGAGGTTTTTGATTGTTTTAAATCCTTTGTTAATATCCTTTTAAATCAATTTAATGTTAGTGTTAAAATAGTACGTTCAAACAATGATGCTGAGTTTCTTAATAATCAAATGAAGTTTTTTTTGTTTTGAAAAGGGTATAATACATCAAACGTCATGTGCTTATACTCCACAACAAAATGGAGTTGTGGAGAGAAAACATAGGCATATTCTTAATGTTGCTCGATCTCTTTTATTTCAATCAGGAGTTCCTATTAAGTATTGGGGAGATGTTGTTTTGACTTCTGGTTTTCTAATAAATAGAATGTCTACTTCTGTTTTAAGTGGTCAATCTCCTTATGAACTTGTTTTTCAAAGAACTCCTAGTTTTGATTATTTACGGGTTTTTGGTTGTCTATGTTTTGCTGTTAAGCCAAATGTTTCTGATAAATTGTCTGAACGTGCTGAAAAATGTATTCTTTTAGGATATTGTTCTGATAAAAAGGCTTATAAACTTCTTAGTTTGGATACTAATTCTTCCTTTGTATCCAGGGATGTGAAGTTTTATGAATCTGTTTTTCCATACAAGTTGAAATCAACTTCTGTTGATAAGGTTTCAAATAATTTTGGCCCTAGTGATCTCTTTTCCTATGATGAATTTGATAATGATAAATATATAAATGATTATATTAATCTTGATGAGCTGAGAGTAGAGTCTCAGTTGGATGGACTGAAGCAGGCTCCTAGGAAATGGAATGAAAAGCTTTGTGCTTCATTGTTTATGTTTGGTTTTAAACAGAGTATAAGTGATTATTCATTGTTTATTAGGAAAGTTGAAGGTTCAATAACTGTGTTACTAGTATATGTTGATGATATTATATTAACTGGAAATAGTGAAGTAGAGTTAAAAAAGGTAAAGTCTTTTATGAATAGTCAGTTTTTAATCAAAGATCTTGGAACACTTAAGTATTTTTTAGGGATTGAAGTAGTTAAATTTAACAGTGGTTTATGTTTAAACCAAAGAAAATATTATCTTGAATTGTTGCATGAATATGGTATGCTTGGATGTAAGCCTGTTACCACACCTTTGGAAACAAATTTTGTTATAAACTCTGATAATCATGATGGTGAAAATGAATTGTTGGAAAATAAAACTGAATTTCAGAAACTAATAGGTAAACTTATCTATCTTACAGTTACTAGACCTGATATTTCTTATGCAGTTCAGGTTCTTAGTCAGTATATGCATAGTCCTAGAAAGTTACATTTAAAAATTGCCTTCAGGTTATTAAGATATTTAAAAAGTAGTCCTGGAAAAGGAATTGCCTTAACCAGGTCTAGTGTGTTGGAATTAAAAGGTTTTGTGGATGCAGATTGGGCTAAGTGTTTAGCCACAAGAAGGTCTGTGTCTGATTATATGGTATATCTTAATAATTGTCTTATTTCTTGGAAAAGTAAAAAGCAGTCTACTGTTTCCAGATCCTCCACTGAATCAGAATACATGGCTCTTGGCTCTATTACATGTGAGATAATTTGGATTTTAAAAATTCTGTTTGAACTTGAGGTTAAAAATCTTATTCTTGCTTCTGTTTTTTGTGATAATAGTTCTACAATTAAGTTGGCTCTTAATCCTGTGTTTCATGAAAGGACAAAACATTTTGAAATAGATCTACATTTTGTTAGAGAAAAAAATTTCTAGTGGTGTTTTAAAACTTGTAAAAATTGGTTTTGATGAACAAAATGCTGATATACTTACAAAGTCTTTAAGTGTGAAACAACATGAATTTTTATCTAATAAAATGGGTCTTATTGATATTTTCAGAAAATAAATATTTCGATTGAGGGGGGATGTTGAAAATATTCATTTGCTTTTATAATCTCATATTTATTTTAAAGAAGTTATTGTAAAGGGAATATTGTGTAAATATTGTTTTCTGTAAGGGTGATGAGTGTATGTAGGTTATAGAAACACACGTGTTGAATCTGGGTCAATTCCGGTTCGGGTTTTATTCATGGGTTTGATCCAAGATATAAATAAAGTGAGAGAAGGCTCTAGACTTCATTAGTTCAGTTAGAAAGCGATCAGATCTAGGGTTTTCTCTCGTTCTTCTCTCTTGAGAGTTCGTTGTTGTTGAATTGATATATACATCTATTTTTTTGTTGTAATTAAGTATGAAAAAGGTTTTGTAACCAGTTCTCTTTCATATTCGATTGTTAATAGTAGATTAGGTTGAGTGACAGTTTGAGGGTTTTTGTAGTGAGTTTTGATTTGTAAGTAACTTGAAAACCACCTGTTTCTTGATCTTAAATTGATATGAGAAATGGTGATGTTGGGAAGTTTGTCTTGCGAGTTTTTTAACACTTAAAGCCATTTTATTTCACCAATACTGTTTTCAATTCCATTATAATGCTCTTTCATCAAAAACAGAAACATACTTTGACTTGTATACAAAATGAGATCTTTTTTTGCTTACAAAATGTTGACTAGTATGTACATTCCCAAATAAGAGTCACAGTTCCAAAATGATCTTCAATGGAGACAGCGTTTGTGTCAATTGTTCATCCCTCTATCATACATATATAATATATGTCATATTATATAACACTTAAGGAGGTCAACTATGAAGTCAAACACAGGACCAATCAATAGTCAACTCCTTCTCTAATACTCAGAAGTGTCATAATTATACATACTAATTAATGTTTGTAATTACACTTTCTAGGTTGTTATAGAACAAAATTGTAAAACCAAACAAGTATCTTCTAGTTAAAGTTGAAAATGAAGCAAAAATCGAAATCCAAAAAGCATCCACATGAGACCAGGAAATCTAGTTAGAGTTTACCAGAATGCTAGTAAAATCATTTTTTTCAAACATAAATGCACTACAATATTAACAAAGATTTGATGAAAAACAATCATAATTTCAAACATCAACAAGTATCATAATCCTTATCTAGAAACCAAACCCAAATGAAAAATTGGCAAAAAAGAGAATAATCATCTACCTCAAGGAACAAGCAGAGGTCGACAGACAAATATTCCACACCATAAATTCCAGGAAACAACGTAGATATGGTGCCCTCCAAATCAGGCTGAATCAAAGCTACCTTCAAGGAGTCTAGACATTCAAAGATAATGTTATCAGCTATTCGATCTCTTAATTCCATATTCACCAGTTTTGGGCAAAAAATCTTAATGCCACTGCACAATCCCCTCTTCTAATAAAACACTCCTAAAATTGACACTTGTCATTATTCTAGAAACCATGTTGCCACGTGTTGCTTTTTCAATACCGATCCTCTCTTAACTTCCCGCTCAAAATCTCAATTTCCAATTTCCTAATTAGATTGCATAAAATCAGGAACTTTTTAAACTGACGCCTATAGATCAGCAAAATGATTTTATGAAATGTATAATGCCATATCGTATCTTCTTTTTTGAAGATTTATACATTGCTTCCCTTTTCATAAGCCGAAGCTCCTCACTAAACCCTAGGACCTCACTGATGCCCCCTATATCGATCCTGAAATCATTTATCATCTGACATTTCATTTGTGCCTATTTCTCTTCTCGATACTCTATAGATGAAGATCCTCTGAAATCTATGTGCTTCAAACCTAAGCGGAGAGCATCAGGTTTGAACTTGTCTGATTTTTACACATTTTTGTGTTTAAATTTTGTCTTTCAACTTAGTTTTCTTCTATCTCAGTCCCTTCTATCAAACATTGATTTCTGGTGGTGTACAATTAATCTCTTTCATAATATTCATTCTCTTTACAGATTCAATTTCCCCCTTTTCAGTTATTTTGGGATTCGAAATTCTTTTTTTCCAATTTTTCATCTTCATAACATTATTACAATACTAATACCGTTCATGTTTTGAGATTATACAGATCATCCATGGATTAGAGAAGATGGAGGAGCATCAGACAAGTCAATCTGTAACATCCAAAATTTCAAAACAATTAAAACTTTTCAAAGTCACCCATTTTATTAACATTATTGCAAAAAGGTTTTCAATACATTATTAAACAGAGTAATTTCCCAGGTTCATATCATAAAACACCAACGCATGGAACGGTACGATCACGCCCTTGCCTTGCCACAGACTCTTGAGAACCTGAAACATAAAACCACAACTGTAAGCCCGAAAGCTTAGTGAGATACCCCCAGAATACCAACCACATATACGCCTTCCGTCCCATAACATATCGCCTCCCGGCCCATAACATATTGCCTTCCGGCCCATAACATATTGCCTTCCGGCCCGTAAGCATAAAATGCATATTTAACATAACAAATAATCATATAGCAGTTCATAGACAACAATCGATCAACAGATCACATATCATAGCATTACTCTAAACAAGATACCGGTCTAGCCGGTCACTAGCATAACATTACCCTATGAATCAGTCAACATACTAAATGCATACATACGCCTTTCCAGGCCATGACCTTCCGGTCCACATAGCAATGCCTTCCGGCCCATAACATGTAATGACCACTACCCGGATTTCCATCCGATAAAAGGGTCGGCCTTGGTGCCATAAACCCTAGCGATATAGTGAGGATAACTCACCTCGAAACTGCCGACTGAACAGATAGCTCAAGCTGCTCCGATCACTGATACGATCTCCACCTCTGGACAGTCACCAATGCACTGAACTCAAACAATAAACAACAATTACCAAAATACCCCTGGAACCACTGGTCAATCCTGATGGGTTTTGGTCATAAGACATCCTATGTGCTCATACAAACCCTAAAGCTCGGATCTAGGTTTCTCTATTGTACATACTTTGAATCCAAGACTTGAACCCTAATTCTAGCATATGGAAATCAGAATTCACATGTAAATAGGTTTAAGAACATACCTTGATTGTTATATAGCAATAACAATCCAATTCCTCCTTGAATTGACCTTGGAAAGCAAAGAGTCACAAGTGTCACTCCTCTAATGGCTCACAAACACCATAAGCAAGTGGAGAAGGTATATAGAGAGAGGAGGGAGGTTAGAATTCGTATTTTGGGCTTCTTGGGAAGGGATACATGAATTCATAACCCTAGGGGTGTTTATATATAGGTGTAGAGATAGGGTTTCAGTCATTATCCTTATCTAGTTGATTATCCATTAAGCAACCAATAAGATAATCCTTGAATCCTTATCATACTCGAATTCTAAGGCTTTCCAACCTTAAATTCGTTCACCATACTTATAAGATAATTCTTACCTTATTTTGTAACTATCACATAATTACAAATCAGCCCCTCTAGTTTAATTAATTACACTTGATCACAAAATTAATTCCCAATTAATTATTGACCAATATTAATTAAACAAATATGATTTCTCCTTTAATATATTATTCTTACAACATATTAATAAATCATATTATCCTCTCTTTGTAATAGCCCAAAATCTCAAGTATTGTTAAATTGCAATTTGGGGTGTTTTAAAGGAGAGACTCGGCGAGTTGGAGCCAGACTCGCCGAGTAGGGTCGCAGAGTTGGTCGCGGGTTCGCGACTGGACTCGACGAGTCCAGGTATGGACTCGGCGAGTCGACGCTGTTCAGTGGAAAACCCTAGCCGTTCGGTTTGGGAAGTATTTAAGGGATCTTATGCCTCCATTGTTCGCTTTTTGGCCGACTGAGAAGGATCCTAAATCGGTTGTGGGCATCCAGAACAAGGTTTGAAGATCATTGGTGATTTGAGAAAGTTATGGTCCAAGAAGGAGAAGGTTATGGCTAATGGGACAGCAAGGGAATCACGTTTTGAGGCTTGGGGACACTGAGAGTGCGTGATTCAGGTAATCTTTCGGATTATTTCCTGTTATGTGAATGTGTGCATGGATTTAGGGTTTGTGAAACCCATTTGGAGTCTAGATGGATTGTTATGTTGTTATACAAAAGTTTATACCCTGGTAATAGGATGATTAGAGGTCCAGAAGTCCCATTAGTGCGTTTTTCGGGAATATACGTATCTCAGGAAGCAGTTCGATTGACTGCATGGCGTGGACTCGCCGAGTCGGACGATCAGACTCGGCGAGTAGCTTGAAGATTCACTAGGACTCGCCGAGTTGTTCTTCAGACTCGACGAGTAGCTTGAAGATCTACTGGAACTCGTCGAGTCGTTCTTCAGACTCGGCGAGTGGTGTCAGGATGCTTATACTCGTCGAGTTACCCTTTGCACTCGACGAGTCCAGTCAGGATTGACCGTTGACCTGTATATATCTTAGAGGGGTCAGTTGCCTTGTTTGATAAGATCATTAACTAAGGCTGTGGTATTATAGGGAACCTGCGGAACTAGCGGATTGTGTGCGAGTAGCTCGAAGAGGTTATAGCCTGCGTACTACGAGGTGAGTCTTCTCACTATACCTCACCCGGAAGGGTTTGATTGTGTGACCGGAAGGTCAAGTATGTTATGTGTTATGTTTATATGCTATGAATGGAAAGTTAGCTGCTACGCGTGTTATACATGCTTATATATGGGCCGGAAGGCAAGGTATTATGTGACAGAAAGGTCAGGTATGATATGTGATATATGTGCTTTATGTGTTAGAGTATTTGTATTATGTGTTATATATGTGTATGGGCCGGAAGGCAATCATCTTGTGGACCGAGAGGTCCGGGCCGGAAGGCGATATTATGTGGATCGAAAGATCCGGGCCGGAAGGCGATATTATGTGGATCGAAAGATCCGGGCCGGAAGGCAATGTTATGTGGACCGAACGGTCCGGGCCGGATGGCGTATGTGCGTAAGGTATATTGGGGAACTCACTAAGCTTCGTGCTTACGTTGTTTATGTTATGTTGTTTCAGGTTCTTACAGTAACGCGGGATGGCAACGGTTCGATTGTACACACCGAAGAAAGAGTTGTGTTTTGGAGGATCCTGGTCTTCTATTATAATGAAAATGAAACCATGTTTTGTAATTCGAATGTGAATACGATTTTAAACAAGTGTTTTTAATATTAAATTGATTATTTAAATAAAAATTTTGTTTTTGGAAATCTTGGTGTTACACTCTTTCTATTTATTTCTCCAATCAAGTTGCTTTGGTGAAGGCAACCCAAAAGGACCATGCACCATCGGGTCAAGTACATACCAAAATAGTTATGGACTTAGACACTAATCCAACAGTCTCCCACTTGGATAAGTCTAATAACTATTCTGCGTATGACTTCGGATCCCGATCTGCAATCGTAGCTTTCCAAAGCCGCTGTCAACTCTGATCATATCAAATACGCGTGTCCTTAGATAAGGGATCATATATTCCTCCATTCTAGATATCATATAAGATATGATTTCAAATCATTCTCTTTGTACTATATCTCGATTTCCGATTTATGACGACTGACTAATTGAACAAATCAAATTAGCCCTAGCCCGGCCGAGCATTTACGTTTGTCATCACTAAACCATCGAGGGGCCCAAAGATATCGCTTTTATCCTACTTTGAATAAAAGGAACGGATAAACTTTGATACAATGCTCGCTTGCACTCACGCACCGAATCACACACAACAATATGTTTTATAACACCAAGTTACTGGTGCGTTTACATATTATCAATGTGCAACCGATTCGCAAGATACAACTCACACATCTCGGTTTCAAGAATATAAGATGTTATCGTCTCACCAATCACTCGTGATACAATTCATGGAGTGATCCAAGTGAGCGTGGGTTTAATCCAATGCTCAAATCACATTCATAAGCACTCATGAACGTTGCAGCAAACATTTGCTTATGTCTAATACTCTTTTAGACAATCCACACACCAATTCACGACAGTCTTCATTCATACCTACTTCCAACATATGAACGACTGTGGCCCGTTTGAATAATTCGATTATTCTTAATAAATTCAATTATTCTGGAAGTCAAAACATGCAAAGTGAAACACAAGAATAATACTAATCCCATATGGCCTCAAACCTTTGAGTATAAATAAAACACCTTTTATTTATCACCATATTGATTACTCATTATTTGTCGTTTCGGGTAATCAACTTCTTACTTGAATTCCAACACTTGTCTCATGCTCCTAGCATGCACACAATGTTTACCTATGGTTCTTACTTTGTGAAATAGATCACATTGAACTCATTTCCAATCCTTCTCATTTCACAACTCCAAATCCGTTAAAGAATATCAAATTCTTGCTACTTATAGAATATGCTAGATTCTAACATTCTATGCAACTATCCTTTCGTAATGTCACTGCACCAAAGTCTCAAAGACTATTGCCAATGATATTACAAGGTCTTCTATCGGAGATTGTTACAAGACAACTCCATAGATGTGATGTCTCTCACTCAAAGTACTTTCTTTGATCATCCTTTTGCATAGAAGTTTTTAATCTAGTCATAGATTTCTCAATATTCAATTCAATATGGACACACTTCCATATGTTCCATATGACTACTCATTTTTTAATAGAATCTTATCTATTCATAATGATGTCGATATGGTCCATCCAATATGGAAACATTTCCATATTTTCCAATACTATACTTCCAACTACTCACAAGCAACCAATCCTCGTCGAACTTGGATTGTCCTTTGATAGTTGTTTAATTATTTTAGTCAAAACCAATTCTTGTCAAACATTAAAGCATTTGCAATCGATCCTATACCCGAAGCGTATGGGACACGACGCATAATGTTTTATTTGCTATGTTCTCAAAATTCGAATTGTGAAAAGGGATGCCGTAATCATAATCGAAATTTTAAGAACACACTTTGTACCTTTGACTAATTTTATTAACATTTCTCAACCTAAACCTTTAGATCTGAAATGAAGCATAATATTCTCTCCCTTAATTATAGCAAAACGACTCTTCAATTATTGCAACTTTGCAAAGTATGACTCTTGTTTTCTATAATTAATATTGCTAATCTTGCAATACTTTCCTTAATAATCATAAAATCATAACTTTTATGCTCCCACTATCTTGATGATTATTATAAAACATAACACTTATGCTCCCACTAGCTTCGACATGTATTCATGAACATCTTAACTTTCAGAAACAATGCTTATTGAATTTCTTAAGTTCATGTTTCTAATACTTAGTGCTTTGATAATCTTTTATCAAGGATTCTTTATACACCTTTGCCTTCGATAGTTCATATGTGTGTCTAAACAATTAAGACTAATTGCCAAACCTCACAATTCAAATTATGGAAAGGGATGCCGTAACCATAGTTGAATTCGAGAATGCAATTTCACTATCTTCTTAAAATCTTTCTTAGTGAAAGCATTTCCTCACAATCATTTTCATGAAGGAGGAAATCTTATGACACTTAGATTTAAACAGTGTATTTGTTCCTATCCATGTGAATTTGTCAAAACCAAAGTTTACGACAAATTCAAACTCTTATGGATCGAACTTTCTTGATCTCGATTTCTTGCCTTTATGGTAGCACAACTGCCCACCATGTCTTCCAAGTAGTTAAGCAGCTCACCCTTTCCTATCAATGTACCTTTCATTGATTAAGGTGCTTTGCCTTTTATGCGTTCAAAATGAGAACTCATAGAACTCACATGCACAATTAACTCGATTGGATTGGCACAGAATCAAAATAATGTCAACACGATAGGTTGTAAACCTCAACTCGTGTGCTAGTGATGATCGATAAGGTTTATTTGATTTGTTCTTGAAACATTTCAAGACCATTAAGACTCCCACTGACTCCTTGACATATATGATTCTCTTGTCAAAAAACATTTCTTGACAAACAAATATTCAAGAGTTAGTGTAGCTTTTATCAAAACTCTTCATAAATTGGTCCTAGTTGGTCTTTGTCTTATCTAAGACATCACAACTTACCACATTTAATGAATGTTTTAAACCTTCTTAATACTTTTCACTCATTGTCACAATCTTAACTTTAAGACTTGTTTTGGAACGAAGTATGATTGACATATTGATTTAACCATTTCTTCAATTCTTGATTCCTCTTCTTAGACATACAATTGTACTAAGACTCACTTAGAGGATCAATTGAGATATGGTTCTTAATCATTAAGACATATCATAAAGCATAAAAGCTACTCTCCCTTCTTCTTAGAATGGAGAAACTTTTATCTTTCTGCCTACTTGATTCTTCTTATTCGTTCTGCTATTGATCTAAACCCTTTAATCAATTCAGAATTACACTTAATCTTGTAAGTATAATCATATTTACTAAACCTTTAGTAAATCATGACGAATATCATTGTTACTCTTATGGTGGTCTTGATCAACACGCTACTTTGTGTACTTGATCTCCTAGTCCTTCACTTGACACTTTGTCAACGAATTGGTCTAATTTCCAAATATGAAATTTCTCATTCATCGTGCAACCAAGTTGCATGATTCCAAATTTCTGTCCAATTGAAACTTTGGGCGATGAGAAACTCTCCATATTTGGTAAATTCTTGACATTTCCATAAATAACATAACTAAGAATCATATCCATTCGAACATCAATTTCCATAACGATTTCATTGTAAGGAAATAAATAAATAAGTCGAACAAAATTTATTTTATTTATAAAAGCAGCGGAAAAATTTGTCCTTACAATGCAAAAATCCATTGAAAACTATGTACACAAGAAAATTTCTAACAATTCTATCATAACTTTCTAAGCTCAAAATTCAATCTTCAAGTCCATGCGATCGAAATCCATCTCTTGTGATTAGATTCATCTTGCTCTCTTATCAAGCTTCCTTTCTTTTCACCGACCCTACAAAGCACTCAAATGTAATCTTATTACATCATGCATTAAGAATCAATGAATAGGATCTTAATGGAGTTAGATAGTGGATTTTACCTGAAGTGCAGCCATACTCTTTGACTCTCCCATCTTTTGGACTCTTCAGGCTCTTGTGGCAGACTTGTATCCAACGCCCTTTCTTTTGGCAGCAAACGCAGGTCGGTTCTCCTAGAACGTCCTCGGAAGTATGGTCGGTTGACTTTCCCAACAAATGCGCTCCATTGCTTCGCCAAATCATTTCTGATTCAGCAGCAATGAGCATGTAAGTTAGGTCAATGAGGTTGTCGTCATGATTCATCATATAATACTTTCTTTTGAACTCATTATATGATTCTGGAAGTGACTGCAAAACCCAATTCACAGCCAACTCATTTGGGAATGACACACCCAACATTATCAACCTATCAATGTGTGATTTCATTCCTAGAACGTGGGCACACACGGGTTTACCATCTTCATGTTTCATTTCCAATAAGGCTTTAGTGATATTAAACCTTTCAATTCTTCGATCTTGTGGGTTGGGGAGAACAATAGGAGGAGGAGGAGGAAGTGAAGCATGATTTCTTGTTCCTCGATCAAATCGTGGAATACCATCTTCATGAGGAATGCTTGTTCCACGGGATTTGAGAAGACCATAGTTGTCGAACTTTGACATCTACAAAACGGGAGAAAAACGAATTCAAGTTAGTTGATAGATTGAGTCCTTGGTAGATCACCCAAATGAAATTCCAAGGCTAGGACCCAACACAATACGCTACAACCTAGAAAAGGGATGCCGTAATCTAGTTGCAGAATATTTGAAGGTAAGTGAATGACGATTCACTAATTTCCACCATGAAAAACGAAAAAGAAATTTAAGTTTTAAATCTATGAAAACTCCTAGATCCTTTGAGATACATTGAACTTTCAATGGCATGTTTATATCTCGATATGCCCCTCTTGTTTGTGACTGGGATGCCGAGGATCACAAAGCGGGTGTGAATAACCATGCAAACTTACATGGTGCCCTCACATGTTACAGTCACCTATTCGATGTGCCGGTAAACCACACACGCTCCACCGAACCATGACAAACATTGAGTCACCCTTTGCTACCTTTGCTTAGACCCATTTAGTGTGCCGGTTAACCACACACGCTCCACCAACGTCTTCGCAAGGGCACAAAGTGTAATTTCATGGAATTGCATCAATTCACTTTTGCCTAAGTAACTAAGATTGGGAATTTTATAAAACATTTAGTTACTTTTATAATTCATTATACTTATAATGGAAGGTTTCGTCCTATCCTACCCGTTCGGCTAACGACCCTCCACTAGTCAAGAGTGCGGTGGGTAAGAGTGGATACCCATTCAATCGCCATTTTATAGGCAATTTCCTTAAACACCCCTTATAGACCAGCTTCGTGAATGAGGCCTACTAACGGTAAGACTGACTTTTAGTTATACATATATATAATGTTAGACTTTTAATGTTATATATAGTATAGGGTGTATTTTACACTTTTAAAATATTAGGTGGTTCAATTTAACAATTATACCTTTAATTCACTTAAATTGTAAACCTAAACTTTTATGGATTTATTAAACTTCTTTTAATTATACACCTTAATTAATTAATAAAACCATAAGGGTGTGATTCGAACTTTTTCAAAACTATGCTAGGGTTTTAGAATTTAACATTCCTAATTAAACTTTTAATCAACTTTTAAATTCCAAAACTTGAGGGCAAGTTTTGAAACATTTCAACACATTAGGGTTTAGAATTTAAATATGCATCAAAATTAAACTATTTAATCAAAATTTAAATTCCAAAACTTGAGGGCAAGTTTTGAAACCTTTTTTCAAAACATTAGGGTTTCAACTATTTAAATTTCAAAACAACAAAACTTTTGGGGTTCAAATTTAAACTATAAAACCTAAAGGGCCAAATATGAAACTTTTTACAACAACAAGGATCAAATAACAAATAATTCAAATTAACATTTAATCACATAATTATCCATATTTGATGATTTCTTGCAAAATAATTTATCAATTTACTTAAAATAATTAATCAATTATCTTATAAAGAAACAATTATCCTATTAATTGATAAATATCTTCAATTAGATTAAAATAATAGTCAAATATATCATATAATCGGATTAATATTAATCTAACATGATAAGGTAATTATCCCAATGCAAAAACAGCAAGAAATCCCGAGATAAGCACTGTCTGACGCACCGACTCGCCGAGTCACCCTCTGGAACTCGCCGAGTAGGGCTGACTCGCCGAGTCCAAGAGTGACTCGCCGAGTCAGGTCGAACAGTGAGGCCAAAACACGATTTTCAGTTACATCAAGCATCAATACAATAGAAACCAATCATGGCTCTGATACCACTGATGGGTTTTGGTCATAAGACATCCTATGTGCTCATACAAACCCTAAAGCTCGGATCTAGGTTTCTCTATTGTACATACTTTGAATCCAAGACTTGAACCCTAATTCTAGCATATGGAAATCAGAATTCACATGTAAATAGGTTTAAGAACATACCTTGATTGTTATATAGCAATAACAATCCAATTCCTCCTTGAATTGACCTTGGAAAGCAAAGAGTCACAAGTGTCACTCCTCTAATGGCTCACAAACACCATAAGCAAGTGGAGAAGGTATATAGAGAGAGGAGGGAGGTTAGAATTCGTATTTTGGGCTTCTTGGGAAGGGATACACGAATTCATAACCCTAGGGGTGTTTATATATAGGTGTAGAGATAGGGTTTCAGTCATTATCCTTATCTAGTTGATTATCCATTAAGCAACCAATAAGATAATCCTTGAATCCTTATCATACTCGAATTCTAAGGCTTTCCAACCTTAAATTCGTTCACCATACTTATAAGATAATTCTTACCTTATTTTGTAACTATCACATAATTACAAATCAGCCCCTCTAGTTTAATTAATTACACTTGATCACAAAATTAATTCCTAATTAATTATTGACCAATATTAATTAAACAAATATGATTTCTCCTTTAATATATTATTCTTACAACATATTAATAAATCATATTATCCTCTCTTTCTATTTATTTCTCCAATCAAGTTGCTTTGGTGAAGGCAACCCAAAAGGACCATGCACCATCGGGTCAAGTACATACCAAAATAGTTATGGACTTAGACACTAATCCAACAAATCCTTGGTCAAAGACAAGGTCAAAGTCAATCCCTGACTGACCCTACTCGCCGAGTCAACCCTATGACTCGCCGAGTCCCCATACTCAGAACTTCACTTAACCTGCGACATAACTCGCTGAGTCACCCCAAGACTCGCCGAGTTCAACGACTCTGAGTCCACTCGCCCTTGACTCACCGATTCCTTAAGATTCCCTTTCTACCCGTCGAGTATCCCCTTTTTACTCGACGAGTTCCTCCTGGAAGAATCGCGGGGCCACCCCGACTCAACTCGTCGAGTCTGAAGAACAACTCGACGAGTCCCAGTTATTCTTCAAGCTACTCGCCGAGTCTGTTCATCGGACTCGGCGAGTCCATGCCATGCAACCGCTCAAACTGCTTTCTAATGGCAGAACTGCTCCGACCATTCATAGGCCTGGCCTTCCTAGACTGGTCCATCACGTAAGGTCCTCATTTTGGTGCTCATGATACACCCCATGATTCATAACATACATATTGACCTAAGGCATAAGGATTCCAATCCAAAACCTTCATTAATTCCCGAAATGTACAGGCATGGGACATTCTGGACCTCCAAAGGTCCCAATACAGAGTCACAATCGTTTGGGGGACTAGGGTAGCATTCAATCTAATCACAAAAAGGGTTCCACAAACCCTAATTCCATAAACACATCAACATAGCAGAGCATAACTCGAATTCTTACCTGAATGATGTATTCTCTGTGTCCCCAATCCTCAGAATGTGACTCCCTTGCAGTTCCTTTAGCCAAGTCCTTCTCTTCCTTGCACAACAACTCTTCTATAATCAACAATGGCCTATAATCCTTGCTCCAGATGCACACACTCGATTTAGGGTTCTTCTTAGAAGGCTAAACTGAACAATGACGGCCAATAAGTGCCTCTTATACGTCCCAAACCTGAACGGTTAGGGTTTTCGCTAAACAGCGCAGACTCGCCGAGTCCATATCTGGACTTGTCGAGTCCAATCGCGAACCCGCGACCCGGTCTGCGATCCTACTCGGCGAGTCTAGGCTCCAACTCGCCGAGTCCCCTCTTAAAACACCCCAAAATCATAATTATATCAATATTTGGAATCCCGGGCTGTTACAACTCTCCCCCACTAGAACTAGACTTCGCCCTCGAAGTCTCACTCTGAAAATAGCCCCGGATGCTGCTCCCATCTCTCACGTTCTAGATCACAGTTCATTTCCGATCCCCTCCGGTGCTGCCACTGGCTTCTCGGCATAATTCCGGCTCGCATCCCCCTGAATGTCTTCTACTGGAACCACTGCCGACTCATCGGCTATACACTTTCTCAATTGCGACACATGAAAAATGTCGTGGATTGGTCTCAAATCTGTGGGCAACTCCAAACGGTAGGCCACCCGGCCTACCCCCGCAATCACATGAAAAGGCCCAATATACCGGGGCCCCAACTTGCCTCTCTTCCTGAAGCGAATCACTCCTTTCCAAGGAGAGGCCTTCAGGAGTACGAGGTTGCCGACCTAAAACTCAAGCTCGGACCGGCGTCTGTTTGCATAACTTCCCTGTCGACTCTGTCGAATCTGCTCTGTCGACTGAAGCACGATCTCTGTACTGCACATCACTCTCTGTAGCCGAAAATTACCCAAGATGCAACTTTGCTCTAAATCTCAACGATCACTCGACCCATAAGGGTTAGGAAACCATGAACCACCGGATCCCCGATCCAAAGCCCACTTTGTCCATTCCGGACCGACTGAGAGATCCATTCTCACTCTCAGAGCAACTCTCACAAGTTCTCCTCTTGCCATCACATACACATGCTGAGCTAGTCCCAACACCCGCAGGTTGAAAGACCCGATACACTGATGATATCCTCGAACATCTCCCAAGATGAACCACTACATCCACCCTACACTCTGATCAGAATCACTCTGAGAATTTAAGATTCTCCCTCTCCCTGCATCCCTTCTGAGCCTTAACAGACATCCCAAACCGGATGGGTTCCTACTTCGCTGCCGCGAACACGATGCTCGAAGGCATACTCGAAATACTCTAACCATAACTCTGCTCTGCAGCTTTCATTCTCGTGAACTTGCACTCCCCTTCGGAGTTACACACCTTTCTCTTTTCCTTCCAAGGGACCCTCTTGGCCATAATGCCACTCCAACCGGTGCTACGGTGCTTGCCCCAAGCTACACCACCCTTTTTGCGTAACCGCTATTCACATACTCGGGTTCTCATTGCAGGGCTCTCAATCCCATGTACTCTCTCCACTCATCAAAATCACCGCCTCAGCTAAACAAGATCACTAACCCGGGGCCAGACCTTCCTATGCAATCACACTGCAACATACACGATCCGCAATCTCAAACTGATCCAACAATACCAACAGAGTCTCCAGCATGACTGGACCGACTCTCATAACACATACTAGCCACTCGAGGCTATATCTCTGTGGGTCCGTACACCCAACTCTGCGAACCCTCAGGTTCTAACTTTGGGAACCTTCCGATTCCAGCTCTAGAACATGCACAACATAATCCCGTGGGATTAATGCAGTACAACCCATCACGTACCTCAAACATACCAATACTCTGATCGCATAACCCCGGTTACTTACTCAAGCTTGATCCCGGCCTTCTCTCAGGCCTCCACAATCAAATGCCCTAGGTTTGTATCTCGCCCCGCATACCCGACACTCGCTCTCGTCGGCCTATACTCTGCGCTGACAAACACTGCTGAATCCCAACAGCTAAGCACCCCCACATACTCATCGATCTCCCGGAGAATTCTCCAATTCTCCCCCACTAAAGCACTGACTAACTGCCATCGATCGTCATTAACGACCTTTCAGAACAATCCTGGACAAGAAGAACATTTACCCACTGACTGCTTCCCACAAGCATAAGCAACCCTCAGCAAAACACATCTCCTCCCTGGTCAATCCAGTCAAAAGAATCCGGTCTTTCAATTATCCACTCTACGACTGTAGATGCTACCCGACATTCAACCCAGTGTCGCATCTCCACTAACAACCCTCACGAACGATAACCAACGGAATTCCCAACAATAACCCGTAACCAAACCCACAACCTGCCAAAGGATAAATACCACATCGAAAACCGCACAAGGCTACCGGCACCAAAACACCAAACTATAACCATACCAAACCATCAGGGAACAACGAATGCCAAAGCGAAAACCTGAAGCACCAATCCATAACCATGCCAAACCCGCGAAACAACGAATACCGCATTGAAATCCACACAAGATGCCAGCACAAACAATACGCCACAATCATCGCAAGGCAATCAAGAAATCAAGAAAGCATCATACCCGCAGCTGCCTCCGGCACTGCTCCGTCTCCCTCTGCCGCAAGCCGATAAGCACGACTCTGAGCCCTTGGGGCTCTGCTCCATCCTGTCCTCCTCCTGAACTCCTCAAGGTGGCCGGTGCTAGAGCCTGCACCGGTCCTACAGAAAGCTGTGGACAGTTGACCCTCAAATGTCCAACCTGCCGACAATGATGACAAATCCTCAAATCCCGAATCGGCACTGACTGCCGACAATCCCGCGCATAGTGCCCCTCTTTTCCGCACTTGCGGCATGCACCGCCGGACCAGCAACTCGGGTGTGACCCCTCCCATACTTCCCACAAGTGTGGCCGCTCCGATCCCCCATTCTAACATCAACGGTACTGGACCGTTTCGGCGCTGGCTGCGACTGTATCGGAGCCTGCCTCAGCTCACGCAACTGCAACTCAACCTCTAACTCACGCCACATGGCGGCCTCCTGTAACTCCAACAAGGTCTCACACCTCTGCGCAGACACGAACTGTCTGATATCCCTCTTGAGCATACTCAGATATCAGGACATCTGAGCCTACTCCGAAGCGAACTCAGGGCAAAACATCGTCCTCTCAATAAACATCCTGGTGATCTTAGTCACCGACTCCAAATCCTGCTTCAGCTCAAAGAACTCCCGAGCCAATCTCTCCTTTTCATCCCGCGGAACATAGCGAGTACTGAACATCTCTCTGAATTGATCCCATGAAACCGCAGCCCTCTGCGCATTGGAAAATGACCTCGTAGTCAATCTCCACCAATCCTTCGCTCCTAGCCTCAACAGGTTCAGAGCACACCTCACCCTCTGATCAGCAGGGCATAAACTCGTGGAGAAACACCCCTCCAAGTCTGATAACCATCTCATAGCAACAATCGGGTCCTGAACTCCATCGAATGTGGGAGGCTTCGTATAATCGAAGTCCCGATACTGGAAACCCTGACTAGCTCCTCCCCTTGCCGCTGTTACAGCCGCTGTAGCCACCGCGGCAGCCGTCTCTGCGAGAGCCGCATATCGCTCATCAAACTACTCAACCATGGCGGTCCTGATCGACCCAAACAATTCTGGCGACTCAGCCCGGAACAATGCAGCAACCCCATCACGCAGGATCTCACGAATCCTCGCATCCCGCTCGCTCGTGCTCGTCCGATCGATAACCTTCGACGGCACCGATCCACCCGGAACTCGCTCTCCAGCTCCCGATTCTGATCCGGATCCACTATCATCATGCCTCGAGATCTCCATAATGAAGACACTCTACCAATATCAGACACTTCCCAAAATCCTGGGATCCAACTCTCGCAGCCCTACCCCAGAGACCATGGTTTCCCTGATACGCGTATGGGTCCTGTGCTTTCAGTAGTACGGGCCCATACTACCTTCCACACCTACCCATATTTGTATGAAGTACTACCACAATACCCCAGGGAACATGCATGACAACTATCAACCCTCACCACTAGAGGAACACTGAGAACATCCCATAGGGACCCTAGGCTACAGGCATCACATATCAGGCAACATTATCATGAATTCCTGAAGATCCCTAGCCTAACTCTAGCATGCTGTGCTATCAAGCTCAAATAAACAAATATCATGTATGGTATCTTGGGGTTACTTACTGGCTCCGGCTGATCGTACCTCCGCGTCCTCCTTTTACCAAATTTGAAAACCATTTTAATTTCTCATTTTAATTTCTCTTTTTTTTTTTAAAATCCTCCTCAATTTGAGACTGGAGTCACACGAATGTTTCCCCAATTCACTCAAACCAAGGCTCTGATACCAACTTGTAACATCCAAAATTTCAAAACAATTAAAACTTTTCAAAGTCACCCATTTTATTAACATTATTGCAAAAAGGTTTTCAATACATTATTAAACAGAGTAATTTCCCAGGTTCATATCATAAAACACCAACGCATGGAACGGTACGATCACGCCCTTGCCTTGCCACAGACTCTTGAGAACCTGAAACATAAAACCACAACTGTAAGCCCGAAAGCTTAGTGAGATACCCCCAGAATACCAACCACATATACGCCTTCCGGCCCATAACATATCGCCTCCCGGCCCATAACATATTGCCTTCTGGCCCATAACATATTGCCTTCCGGCCCGTAAGCATAAAATGCATATTTAACATAACAAATAATCATATAGCAGTTCATAGACAACAATCGATCAACAGATCACATATCATAGCATTACTCTAAACATGATACCGGTCTAGCCGGTCACTAGCATAACATTACCCTATGAATCAGTCAACATACTAAATGCATACATACGCCTTTCCAGGCCATGACCTTCCGGTCCACATAGCAATGCCTTCCGGCCCATAACATGTAATGACAACTACCCGGATTTCCATCCGATAAAAGGGTCGGCCTTGGTGCCATAAACCCTAGCGATATAGTGAGGATAACTCACCTCGAAACTGCCGACTGAACAGATAGCTCAAGCTGCTCCGATCACTGATACGATCTCCACCTCTGGACAGTCACCAATGCATTGAACTCAAACAATAAACAACAATTACCAAAATACCCCTGGAACCACTGGTCAATCCTTGGTCAAAGACAAGGTCAAAGTCAACCCCTGACTGACCCTACTCACCGAGTCAACCCTCTGACTCGCCGAGTCCCCATACTCAGAACTTCACTTAACCCGCGACCTAACTCGCCGAGTCACCCCAAGACTCGCCGAGTTCAACGACTCTGAGTCCACTCGCCCTTGACTCACCGATTCCTTAAGATTCCCTTTCTACATGTCGAGTATCCCCTTTTTACTCGACGAGTTCCTCTTGGAAGAATCGCGGGGCCACCCCGACTCAACTCGTCGAGTCTGAAGAACAACTCGACGAGTCCCAGTTATTCTTCAAGCTACTCGCCGAGTCTGTTCATCGGACTCGGCGAGTCCATGCCATGCAACCGCTCAAACTGCTTTCTAATGGCAGAACTGCTCCGACCATTCATAGGCCTGGCCTTCCTAGACTGGTCCATCACGTAAGGTCCTCATTTTGGTGCTCATGATACACCCCATGATTCATAACATACATATTGACCTAAGGCATAAGGATTCCAATCCAAAACCTTCATTAATTCCCGAAATGTACAGGCATGGGACATTCTGGACCTCCAAAGGTCCCAATACAGAGTAACAATCGTTTGGGGGACTAGGGTAGCATTCAATCTAATCACAAAAAGGGTTCCACAAACCCTAATTCCATAAACACATCAACATAGCAGAGCATAACTCGAATTCTTACCTGAATGATGTATTCTCTGTGTCCCCAATCCTCAGAATGTGACTCCCTTACAGTTCCTTTAGCCAAGTCCTTCTCTTCCTTGCACAACAACTCTTCTATAATCAACAATGGCCTATAATCCTTGCTCCAGATGCACACACTCGATTTAGGGTTCTTCTCAGAAGGCTAAACTGAACAATGACGGCCAATAAGTGCCTCTTATACGTCCCAAACCTGAACGGTTAGGGTTTTCGCTAAACAGCGCAGACTCGCCGAGTCCATATCTGGACTCGTCGAGTCCAGTCGCGAACCCGCGACCCGGTCTGCGATCCTACTCGGCGAGTCTAGGCTCCAACTCGCCGAGTCCCCTCTTAAAACACCCCAAAATCATAATTATATCAATATTTGGAATCCCGGGCTGTTACACAATCAACAGTCGACGGTGCAACCCTTTAGGGTGAAGCAATTTCGAGCCATCAACAAACTCGAGAAAATCGATCTCTAAGGTTTTGTTAATAACACAACTTCCTCATACTCCAGTATACATCTTAACCCTAATTGTGCAATGAACATAATTTTTAATAAATTTCATTAGGTCATTGCTGGAAATATCAGCTTGTGAAATCCAAGGGATAAAATCGATGTTTATGAACATGGACGGGAAAAAAGTGGCACAATCACATGAAATTAAAACCGAGTTGGCTAGACACGGGTAAGTGTGAAGCTAGACAACTCATGGATGTTGTATGCTTTTTCTAACTTTCAAGATTTTAAGATTGTCATATAATGTTGGTTTTGACTTACATAACTATTTTGTGCATGGAAATGGATCAATTGAGTTCATCACAACAACAATGCATAGACACCAACCAGATTGTGAAGAGGATTTGTACAAAGCATTTTAGCATTTTGATACATATGGAAGTGGGTATGCATTTCACATCTTATGCATAGAGTGTATTTTTGTAGTTTCTCCATCTTATTTCTAGAAAAAAAAGATTCAAATCAGATTGTGGTAATTGATAAATAATCTTAAAGTTGAAAGTTTTAGGATTGCAAAATGGGAATGTATTTTCTATATTATAAGTTTTTATGCCATGCCATCATCCATGTAGAATGTCCAAATGTTATTTGAATGTCTAATGTTTTAATGAATGTACAATGCTATAGTATGGAAAAAAGAGTGGTATATATGTTTTATTTCTTTCATTTAACTCATAGGATACAGATGCAATGACCCCCTGAAATATTCTATAAATTTTTGCTTGAACTTTTTTGGGGACAAAATTTTCTTATGAAGAAAATCCAATATTGTTATCAAATATTCATGATATATGCTTTTGGTTTTTTTTTTTCTAGCCATATAGCATCTGTAAGCATCATTTGTTTATGCGAGACAAATTATAATTCATTTATTGGATCACAACTAATAATATGATAGTCGGTTCTTTGCTTTTATGTTCCATAAAAATATTTTCAAACATTGTTTTTCTATCAGATAATCTTTATTTTCTCTCAGGGATTCAACAAATATAGGTTGCTATTTCTTTGAGTTTGACTGCATTTCGATTCAGATGTAGTTTTTTGGTCTTTTTCTTCATTTAATATTTTTGTTTGGCCTTTGTATTGAAGCATCTTGAGGATTTGTTTTGGGAATTGTCTATGTTAGCAAGCTCATAACGGAAGTTTTGGTCAACATATGTTGGATTTTTGCTCAGCATATGCTCATGGAAATCGAAAGCGATCATATTTCTAACTACAAAAGTTCCACCTATAGATGATTGAAGTTTCATTGGAGATTGAAGATTCCTTGGATTAGTTGTACCTATAGAGGATCGAAGCTTCCACCTAAAAAGGATTAGTTCCACTTATAGATGATTGAAGTTTCATTGGAGTTTTCACAGCTATTGGTCTTGAAGCTCATCTAAGGGACCATTCTCTTGGTCATCTGTTACACGTATTAAGAAGACTGGTAACATTTTTAAACATTGTTTTTTCTTCATTAATCGTTGAATCCAATTAAGTGTGTAAAATTAATTTTTTCTTAAATGGTGCTAATATTATATTAACGGCTTTTTGACGTTGTGAATTGGAAGCATTGAAAAGAAGGATCCTTACAAAAATTTAAACAAAATGATGCTTATGAAATGTGACTGATATTTCAACTAATGGGTTTAGTTTTGTTGCCAATTTAATTATTAACATCAAATTTTCTATTATTGATTTAATTGATTAAAAATCTAAACGTCTTTATTTTACATTTCAGTTTCATTTATATGGAGAAAAGTTTTCATACAAATTGAAAATTACGAATCCATGTCAATTATTGTAATGGTTGTGAAATATAATCATTAAGGAACAAGGTAATTCGAAGTATAATTTACATTTAATTTCCCATTAAAAAAATTATTATATATCTTAAACATAAATGATTCCTTTTTAATTTGATAGAACACACTGTACTACAGTCAACTATAGATATGTATTCTAAATATAATAAATTAGTATTATAACTTATAACTATAAACTTAGATAATAGTTGCTAAAATAAAAATTACAAATAGACAATCATATATATATATATATATATATATATATATATATATATATATATATATATATATATATATATATATATATATATATATATATATATATATATATATATATATATATACTCTAATCAATGGTCAATCATTATACTTTTATTTTTATTGTTTTTATTTCTCACCCGTGGTATCCATGAGTTATAACCTAGTAGCAAATATTCGTCACTTTCAATTGTCATCTTTTTGAGTTTCGGACATGAAATACAAAGAAGATCAAGTTCGTTAATGAAGCAGCATGTCAAACTCAAGTCCTCAAGCAAAGGGCAGCTTTCGAGAAAATTATTAATCAAATAGTCGTCTTCCAATAAGTGAACATAGGTCAAATCAAGAACCCTAAGTGCCGGAAACTAGGGGTGTGTGTGGTGCGTTTTGGTGCGGTTATTAGCTAAAACCGCACCACTAACCACAAATGCGGTTATTAAATTCTAGAAACCACATAGTGCGGTTAGTATTGCGGTTCGGTTATGCGGTTATTTGATGCGGTTTCGTTAATTGCGGTTACGGTTGCGGTTATTAACCACATGGGTTTGGTGCGGTTTTATTGAGCGGTTTTATGTGGTTTTTAACCATGTGAAGGTGTTTTTTTTCTCTTTTAAGAGTTTGTTGTTTTTATACGCTTTTAAGAGTTCAAGACTATTAGTTTTAGTAAACAAATGATATAAAGAAAGCAATAGATAGACAAAAACTTAACACTAACAAACTGATATTATCTTCAAAACATCAACAAATTTCATCACTTTTCAAAATTCAACAAAACAAAAACTCTTAACACTTTTTGTCTTCTAAAAATTGACCATTCATTCATCCTATTTAACAGCTTGCAATTGAAACTTTCTTTCTGCGTCATAGACTGCAAGTAAAAAACCAAAATTATTTGTTACTCTAAACTTAAAAAACCATTAAAAAATGCCAATAAAGATATAATATATTAGTTACGTGGTAGAAAGCAATTCAATCATTGTTTTGTTGAACATCATTGCATGGCCTTTTACCCCTTGAAAGTGCATCTACACAGAAAACAATTAAACATGATAATATTATATTATTAGTACAATACTACATAAGTGAAAAACTAAGTCCAAAAAATATGGTGAAAACTTACCAATTTTTATACTCGCCATATGCTCATTCAATTCTTCAATTTCTTTAGTCTTCATACTACAGCCTAACTCAAGATCCACCAATGAAAGCCGTATCCAATCTTTTGTACAAATTAAAGCTTCTGCAGTGTCGGTGTTAAGTGAACTCCTATACTTATCGATAACTCTACCACCGGTACTAAATGCCGACTCTGATGCAATCGTCGAGATTGGCATTGCCAAAACATGTTTAGCTAGTATAGACAATACAAGGAATTTGGCTGAATTTGCTTTCCACCAACCTAATAGATCAAAAGTTTGGTCCCTTTTTTCCCTTCCATCTGCTAAATAGATATCCACCTCGCTCTTAGTATCTTGACCCTCATCGTCAAATTTGTCAAATTCAAGCTCCAAATCAATATTCATCTCACAAAATCTACTTGATTTTTCACCAAAACCACCATCTTGTGTGTTTTGTACATTGTTTTTTTCCACTTTACTCTTGTAATGGCTAAACAAATCATCAAGATTCTTTTTCACCTTTTCCAATATCTCTTTGCTTTTCTTAGAATTCGTACCATAAATCGTTTGAATGCAATAATTGACATATCGAAGCTTGTTGTGTGGATCCAAAACAACCGCAACATACAATAGATAATTCATATTATCTACATTATCCCAATATTTATCATACTTCTCTTTCATTGACATGGCCATCTTTTCTTTTGTTCATCTTGACTCAAGCACATTCGGGTGATGTTTGCTTGCATTTTCACAAGCTCAGAAAAAAAAATATTGGATGTTACATACTTCGAACCAGATATCTTGGTTGTAACATCAGAAAATATTTTTAAGTACTCGATCAAATTCCTATTTTAAATATCAATAATAATAATAATATGTAAGTATTCAAAAGATATATACGAAGTACTAACAAAAAAAGTTAATCATACCTAGCTGTTTCCCAATCAACATCACTCGGAGCACCAAGCACTCTAGTCTTCCTTTTCCTTTTCCTTGCGCTCCTTTCCAAATCTTCCTCCGCCTCGGTGCGGAAATAAGCTCCATAAGAAGAATCTATCATATAAAGCCTATTAAGAAAATAAAACATGGATACGATATTATTTTGTCACTGAAACGAGAAATATAACATAAATATATAACAAGTAAACATACCTTTCAAACGCATTCTCATAAATTACGGCTGTTTCCAACATTAGATATGTTGAATTCCATCTTGTATCGACATCAAGAGATGGCTTTTGTTTGCATTTTATTTCAACTCGAGCAATACAGTCTTCAAATGTTTTATATCGAGCTGGTGATGATCGCACGTAAGTCACTGCATTTCGAATTCTAGTAACAGATTCGAATTGCTCTTCCAATCCATCTCTAACCACGAGATTGATGATATGTGCACAACAACGAAGATGCAAATATTTACAATCTAATATATCATGTGGACCCTTCAACATCCTCTTTAAATATCTTATTGCCCCATCGTTTGAAGATGCGTTATCCACTGTAATAGTAAACACAGTCTCAATCCCCCAGTTTTGTATACACTCATAAAAAAGGCGCCCAATCGTGTCACCCTTATGATTCTCAATAGGGCAAAAATTTAGGATCTTTTTTTGTAAAACCCAATAATCATCGATCCAATGTGCAGTGAGGCACATATAATTGACATTTTGGACCGATGACCAAGTGTCTGTAGTTAGACACACTGTTTGGCCTTTCATCATAGCTTTCACTTTTTCCGCCTCTTGTTCATAAATCGATAAACAATCTCGAGCGACAGTCCATCTAGATATGAGCTTAAACTCAGGATTCAATTCCCACACAAACTCCTTAAAACCCTCATCATTAACAATGCTAAAAGGTCTATTGTCTTTAATGCACATTTTGGCAAGGGCTAATCGACATTTCTCTTGGCTAAAAGAATGCTTAGCCAAAGACCCACTCGCCTCCGTACCTTTTGGCTTAAAGCTTAAAGTCGTTTGTTTCTTTATATCGGGTTTTTTATAAAGTGGGGAGGTCCTACATGAATGGACTAGATGAGTAAGTAATGCAGATGTACCATTCTTTCTAGTGCCACAAGCCAATACTCTTTTACAATGTTTACATTTTGAAGATGTAGCGCCTTTGACATATGGGAAATGATCCCATACAATGGATCTCACCCTACCTGTTGACTTCTTTTCTTCTTCGGTGTTACGTTCACCGGTTAATGGAACTTCAACTCCATTGTTATTTTCATCATCAACATCAATTATACCTTCATCGGTAGCCATTCTGAAACACAAATAATCAAACAGCAACATTCAAATACCTAACCTATTAGTGTTCTATTATGTTATTGTTACCTAAACAAAGGAACAAAAATTAACTAAACAAAGCTTACTGATTTCAAAAATTAATTTCATATTTTCATATGTGTGCAAAATCTGGAAAAATAAAGATTATTGGCTTTCATGAAAAAAATCATCAAAGTTGCTTCCAGTATGTATTCAAAAAAATGAAATAGTTATATTTACCCTTTTAAAAAATTTAATTTCGTGAAGTAGTTATATCTTAAATTTACTCTTCAAACGTTAAAGCACTCATGCATAATTACATATATACTCCTATTTTACGTTGTATGAAAAAAAAATCTCAAAAACTAAGTTCATATATTGTTTATGGTTTTTGTAAATACTAACTGAAACAAATGCACAAAGCTACTGAATTAAACACATACTCAAAAGAACGATGACATTCATGGCAGTGAATAAGGGTAACTGAAAACCTGTTGTTATCTCTACACAAACCAAAACAAATGATTTTTGTAAACGTAACGTTATATATGTGATTATGTCTACTTAAGATCGAAGACGCTTGCCGTATATATTTTTTAAACAGTCGGAAACAAACCTGTAGTGGCCGGAGATGGTGAGACGTGTCAGTGTGATCCGCCGATAGTGTGAACGTTGACGCAGAGTCGTGCCTAACGCTGATGATGTAGTGGCAGCCGGAGATGGAAGACTGAGGGTTGAGAGTTGAGACGGTGAGGGATCGTGACTTCGTTCGTGAGAGTGGGAGGCGAAGAGTCTGAAATTTAGGCTAGGTCAAACTTTGAATCCCGCTCAACATAACCTTGTTTTTTAATTAGGATTATTAATAAATCAAATAATAACATTATATAATTATTTAAAATATGTAAATTAGTGGTTCGGTTAGCGGTTCGGTTAGGTTTAGCGGTTCGGTTAATCTATTCGGTGCGGTTCGGTTATTTGTGGTTTTTAAAAAAACAATAACCGCACCGCACCGTAAAATTTCGGTTTTGGTAAAATTGAAAACCTCACCATCGGTTATCATCTCGGTTTCGGTTAATCGGTTTCGGTTTTTGCGGTTTTTTCGGTTTTTTTAATTGCGGTTCGGTTTTTGCTCACCCCTACCGGAAACCTCATAATATTAGGCAACCTTAGTCGATGTGCCGACAAAGACAACTTTAATACCTCCAATGAACCGCAAGTCGCCAGACAATGAGGCATCGCGAATTCATCGGTAAGCTTCTTAGGGTGAAACCACAAGTGAAGTTGTTTGACATTTTTCCTAACTGCGACAGGAATCCACCGCCAGACTGTTGACATATGGCAGTAATCGCCACAAAATAGACGAACACTATCCAAATCTACGGTTTTGTTTGCTAGAACCCAATATAGAAACTCTTCGAATTTGGTTTTTTTTGCATTTTCCTCTGTATCGTATGTTTATAGAGGGAACTGCAGTCCACAAATACCTCCATCGTCTGGACAAAAAGCTGCTTCGAATTGCTTCTTCTGTGGATCGAAGACGTGAAAGAATCAAAAGAAGAATAGCATCCGGCATGTTACTGATGAAATCGACCCCATCTTCGCAATTTGATGCCTTTGGTCGCTTTGATTTCTCCATCCCCTTCCCTTTGGTGATGTGAAACGAAAGTTAGTGATAGAACTTCACTAGAGTCAGAGTGATTTTTTTGGTACGGCCAAATATCAAATAAATCCTGTTGGGTATGGACAATGTTAAAATGTTTTATTATATAAAAAATACCACTTTATCACCTAACCATCGTGTAATAACACCAATTAAGATAATATACAACAAATAATTATAGTATCTATTATTTTTCATGACATTATATATATATATATATATATATATATATATATATATATATATATATATATATATATATATATATATATATATATATATAAAAGTTCAAATGAGAACCCCCAAAAGTTAAAAAACCCTAAGAACCATTAAATTTTAGTTTCTTTTTGTCTACTATCCAACAATATTTCTAAAACTTTCAAACATTTTTACAAAAAACTTTCCTAAAACCTCTCAAACTCTCTTAAGAATACAGAACCCAAAACCATCTCTGCCACCTACCTCTGCCACATGCCGCCTACCGTTGCTGCTTATTGTCGCCATCATCAGATGCTTTCCGACGTTGGAATGATGAGTAACCAATGTTTTTCGCTTCAGATCCACCTTTAAACTCCACTAATCTCAGATCTGGAGTAAAAACTCCACTGATCTACTGGAACTGTGACCACCAGATCGACGTTTTTCTTCGTCAACCACCAGACCTACCATCCAGATTTGTAAGTTCAAGTTCAGAATGATGAGTAACCAATGTTTTTCGCTTCAGATCCACCTTTAAACTCCTATAATCTCATATCTGGAGTAAAAACTCCACTGATCTACTAGAACTGTGACCACCAGATAGACGTTTTTCTTCGTCAACCACCAAATCTGTCATCCAGATGTGTAAATTCAAGTTCAGATTTGTGATTTCCGCCACCAACAACATCTAGATCTACGAGTTCCGGTCCAGATCTATGATTCCTGCCACCTACCGCCGCAGTATTCTGCCGCCTTCCGTCGTGGGAATGTCGAGTAGCCAATGTTTTCGCTTCAGATCTACCTTCGGACTCCACTGATCTCAGATATGGAGTCAAAAACTCTAGATTTGTCGTTTCGTCTTCCAGATATGCAAACTTAAGTTCAGATCTATGATTTCCGCCACCATCGGCGTCCAGATCTATGAGACTGGTCCAGATCTATGATTTCTGCCACCAATAACATCCAAATCCGCGAGCTCGGGTGAGATTGAAAGAGTGTTAGAGAGATCTGCTTTCATGTTCTTCAAGTCGCACACTTGATTTTGTGTTCTTCATTTCTGATAACATGAAAAATGTTTGTTGTTTTTTTCTCATGATTTGGATCTGTTCTTACCGTCAAAACACCACCGTCAAACATCACCGAAGAACCAAATAACATCGCCTAATGTTGAAGATGATGAGACTCTGATATATTTGGTCAGATCTGAAGTGTTTATGGTGATTATGGATCTGATGTTTGTTGTGCACACAAAGTGTTTGATGAAAGGCCTCAAATAAAATTCAGTAAGTTATTAAGCTGTGAATATGTGTTGTTATGTATTAATTTATGAGTATATAAGTTATTAATTTGTGAATATGATTTTTTTATGCATTAAATTGTGAATTAGTATCTAAAATCTTGAATTAAACTAAGAATTAGTGTATGAAATGTTGAGTTAAATAGTGAATTCTGATTTTTTTATCCATATTTGATTTTTTAGGGCGGTGTTGGTACCAATGGTTGGTGGTGGCGATGGTTGATGGTAGCGTATGGTAGTTAGATGTGTTAATGTCGGTGGTGATGGTAGAGTAAAGATATGTTCTATTTCTCACTCATCTTCTTTCCTGATTCAGATAAGTTTTCTTTTTTATGATTCACGTATATGTTTTTCTTTTGATGTTTTCTTCTGAAATATGAGATAATTTATGTATGTATTAAATTGTGAGTGAACTGTTAGTACTCTGAAATATGAGATTATACTTGTAAATGAACTATGAGTATTAAAATGTGAATTTTATGTATTAATGTGTAAATTTTATTAACAACTTAATATAATAAATTCATAAATTATTGTATTATGCTGTGATTTTTATGCTTTAAACAGTGAATTGACTGCATTAAACTGTGAATTTTATGTTTAAACCGTGAATCGACTATATTAAGTTGTGAATTTTATGAATTAATCTGTGAATTTTTTATATTAAGCTATTAATTCTGTGTATTAAACTGTGAATTAACTGTATAAAGAGTTTTAAGTTGATAATATGACTGTAAATGCATAATTTTTGTGCATTAAACTGCAAATTTATTGTATTAAATTGTGAGATTTATGTATTAAGTTGTGATTTTGGGGTTTTACACTGTGAATTGACTGCATTAGTTTGTGAATTTTCTGTTTAAACTGTGAAGTGACTTTATTAACTTGTGATTTTGTATATTAAATTGTGATTTTTGTATTATAGACTATGAATTGACTGCATTAACTCGTGAATTTTCTATATAAATTGTGAATTGACTATGAATTTATAATGAATTTTTTTGTTAAATTATGAAATATATGTACGAATGTTTGTATTAATTTTTTTGCGAATATATTTAATCTTTTGTTGTATAAATATGTAAAAATGTATTATTTTTTATAATTATTTTCATCAAACTTTGAATAAGCGAATTTATTGGTTTATTAAGTTGTGAATATAGTATTTAATATGTCAATCAATGATTTTATTTACAGATTGGATTTGGAATGAATGATGATTACAACGATGGCAAGAGTGGTTGGTGGTGACTTGTGGTAGTTGGTCGTTGTGGTGGTGGGAGAGTTAGAGTTTGAGTTATTTAAATATATGAATTAGTGTATAATGAAAATACTAAACTGTATATTAGTGAATAATTATGTTTATTAAACCATGAACATTGTATTTTTAAACTATGGCTATTTATTATACATGATATATTTTTTTTTGAAGAGATATGCAATTTAGAAAAAAGAAAATTGATTTTTATCAAGACATAATTCTATCTTTTACTAAAAGTTTGTATATTTTGGTAGGAAAAAAATATTACCAAAGAAATAAGGCTACAATGTTTAATCTCTTAAATTGTGAATACGACCAGAAAAATTCCACTAAATTTAATGCTAGTACGACGGTGGTCCGACGACGACCCGACGATGGCCCGGTGACAAGTACTAAGTAGTTTGTAAACTTGAAAATGAAAAAGTTTGTTTAGTACAATATATATTGGATTTGTCAAAAATTTTCTTAATAAAAACATTTAAAAATATGGTTATTAGGGTTCTTAACCTTTTTGGGTTCTCATTTGAACCTCTCCCTATATATATATATATATATATATATATATATATATATATATATATATATATATATATATATATATATATATATATATATATATATATATATATATATATTTTCTATTTTGTTTTTGATTTTTTTGATTTTGATTTTTTTAATAATTATAAAAAGAAATATAAATATAATAAAATATGCTATTTAAATAAATCCTAAAAATAAACATAATATTTAAAAGCAAAAAAAAATACATTTTTTTCCTAAATTATTCATCTTGGTTACCATCATACATATAATCTACTAAGTGTTTTCAAAGTTGTTTGTGTTTTCGTGCGTTTTGAATATTAACGACTCCTTGTAAATATTTTGATGATGTCCCTGGTTCAAATTGCACAAAAAAAGTTCACCATTTATCTTTAATCATCATGTTATGCATTATAATACATGCATACATATTATCTCGTAGAACTTCTAGCTGATATGGTTGTGTTACATGTTGAACTATGTGTCATTTCATTTTTAGACCTCCAAAAACACATTCCACATCCTTACATGCTCCTTCTTGTCTTCTATTAAAAAATTTGTCTCTTGGTTCTATTGAGTGTCAAAACGCCTTCATGAAAGTGGAATATGGTGGATATATTCCATCTATAAGGTAATAGCCAAACTTATATTCATTTTCATTCACTGTGAAAGTGAAATGAACATCTGGTGCCTTTCTTGACAAAAGATCATCAAATATTAGTGATTGATCAAAAACGTTGATGTCGTTGTTGGACCCCACAACGTCGAAAAAAGCATGCCTAACCCATAAATCTTTGGAAGCAACAACCTCTAATACCAACGAAAGCATTACATGATGACCACTTGTATACTGGCCTTTTGTAACACCAAATCCAGGTATTCAATATTTTTATGTTTTGATTTAATCAAAGATGAAAAAATCCTCAAAAAAAAGTTGGTCACAACGTGAGGAAGGAAGCCTCATGACATGACCATTGTTGTAGAAACGTGTGTTTGTTCTTGGCTGTCGTGACGTGACACATTGGTGGTCACGACGCGACGACGATTTTAACCTAACTCTTTGTTTTGCGCCCTATTTAAGGGAAGTAAGGGGCCAGGGTTTGTACACCCTCAGCCTCCATCACCCCTCATGTCTAAGTCAAAGTTAGCCTCCATTATAACCTTGAAGAGCTCATTTGGTGTATCTAGTTTCTTGTTGAAGAAGAAGACTCTTTGGGTGTATCATAATTGGCAAGATGTCCCTTCCTCACCACCTTGCATTGCTTTTGGACCATTATAAGTCCTAAATCTCTTTCCTATATCTTTAATGCATGCTAGATCTAAGTTTTATTCATTGTTCTTCATGGTTAGGCTGTGTAGCATGTATGAGAGCCATAAAGTTAGCAACCTTATGGATCACCAAGGCCTTTTAAGTAGCATAGACCTCAAGATTTGGTAGTAGTTTGGACTCCAAGCTTGAATTTTGGTCTCATTTCTCTCTTTAATGACCTAGGTAGTGTTTAAGTCGTGCATTGGACATGCATGACTAAAACGCTTTGATTTTTATGGTCCTGCGGGGTTGGGGAAAACCTTCTGGAAGGTTTGAAGGATCGGATTAATATCTAAATGTTGGGTTTTATAGAAAATGAAATTGTGCAATACATAAAACAATTAACAGTTAATAGGGTACATGCATCCTATAAAAGATTTATGCCATACACCTTGATAGTAACATGCAATGAACAACTAAACCTAGCATAACTATAGTGTAATTCGAAATTACTATGTATATATTTACATACCTTTTGATTTGTTGTAGTAAACAAATCATTTCAATCATCTTGTAGTGTAGGAATTATAAAGCTTACCACCAAAAGGATGGTGCCTCTAATGGCTCACATGCAAACCCTAGAACTAGAAGACAAAAGGAGAGAGGGGAGAAGATATTTTCGGCCAGAGTATTCTCTAAGGAATATTATGAAAGAAAATCATAGGCCTTAAGGTCCTATTTATAGTTTAGGTAACCTAGGGACAAAGCAAGATTCGAATGATTAGATAATTTGATTTAATCTCAGTTCAAATCCTTTCATTATTTACTAGAAGGAGGCTTCTGGAAACCCTAAAATCCCTCCTAATTTCGTTCACCATCTATACGTGTGACAACCTAAAATTTCTAGCTTGTATAAACTTTCAAATCTATCAAAGTTAGACTTGTGTTGCTATCTTTTAGCATTGTTTAGGGTCTATTCTGAGTATTCTGAGGCTAGTGCATGAAAGGAATCAGTGTTTGGATTTATCAGTTAAAGTTCCAAACCACCTAGCAAACCGTAAACCTCCTCAAAAGGAGTTTACGGTCAGGAAGCTTAGAGCTTACGGTCATGGTGACCGTAAACTCCCTATATATGTATAGTACATGATCATTTTGATCATTTCTCTCCTTTACAAGCCTAGTAAACCGAATTCTCTCTCAAGTATCATAAGATCTTCATCTTGATCTTCCAAAAATGTAAGAATTCTTTCTTTTGATTTGTTGTTACATCTCTTTATCTAATGATTATGCATGATTTCATCCATGAAATCTCTTCATTTTGTTAGATCTTCAAGTGTTCTTCATTTCACTAAGAACACCAAGAACACACACTAGTGTTCTTCGATCCTAATCACCCTTACAAACTTCTAATAAGTAAGTACACTACCCTTAGCTTGTTATATGCTTGAATCACTAGTTAATCACCTTGAAAGCATCATTTTAGCCAAGAACAAGGTGTTTACGGTCTAAGTGTATCTCCTTAGACCGTAAACTCTAATGAAAGGTGCATTAGAGACCTTAAACCCTTCCTAAGGCTAAGCATGGTCCCTTGAATCCGATGCCTTTGAATGAAGCCCTTGAAAACCATCATTTGTGCAAGATTTGATGAGTTTACAGTTCAATCTCCTTAGACCGTGAACTCCATGACCGTAAGGTCATTAGAACGTGAACACTTGGACTGTAAAGTCCATAGGACCATGAACCATTTTGACCGTAAACTCACTTGGTCATGTTATTTGGACCGTAAACTCTATAGGGTGGCCATATACCTTAGTTATGCAATCATATGTGATTGTATCCCATAAATCTTAGAGTTCCCTAGTCTATTAGGGTGTTATCCCTTATAATTAGTTATTTATACACTAATCGAATACACATACATGTCATTATATGTTTATAGGATCTTTGTGTGCTCAAGGCTTCACCTGGCACTCTACATCCTTTTTCCAAACATACTTCTGTATCACTCACTACAGGTGAGTTCATACCCCTTAATTTATGTTTTAAATGATTTTAAATGCTTTTATGGGGGGGGGGGGGGGGGAATACATGTTGAAACGTTATAGTTATTATATCAATCACATGTGATTAATAACTATCAAACAATGGATTTGCTATACTTTTAGCTGTTTTATCAATCAAACTACTTCAAAGCATTTATCAAACTCTTTTACATGTTCAACTCTTTATCAAACTTATTCTTACATGAAAAACCTTTTCCTTTAACTCTTTTACACTTATATATTGTCAAAACCATGTCTAATGCATATATAGTTATATAAGTAAGGTTTGAAGGACTTAGGACTGATAACACACTTTATTTCCTATTCCTTGTTTGGTTGTGGACTTAGAGTACCCTGTTGTTTGTCCGAGTGTTGTTTGATCCTTAGTTATATATTATGCATATATGTATAAACATAAAGGTTTTTATCTCAATTCAACACACTCAGTTATGCAATGAACTTTACTAGTAAACTATAATAGGTATAGTTTAGGAAGTCACTATCCACTATTTCTAGTACAATGAAACATACAAAGAGTCGGTTCATACATGAGTCAAAACATACTATATAAGAAACAGAACGAATATACTATATGAGAAACATAACGAACATACTATATGAGAAAGAAAACGAACATACTATATCAGTATCAAAAAGAACATACTACATACTAGACATAGAGAACATACACTACACTAGTACGTACAATACATATACAAGAATACTATAACATAAATGTGAACCATTGTTCGGGGCATGGCGTCACTGCCATGGCTCGATTTGTATCCAGAGTCTCCTAGAGGGAGAGCGTGAATTTATGCATAGATCTATACTGGATTGACTATCCTACACCTTGTTGTTCGCTACAGTGGAACTTGCAAGTCTACGGGTGCCAAATGTCATTTCTTCCGACGTCTTTCATCGTCGTGTTATTAGTCGAAAGTATGGTGAAACCATTTCACATTATACCTTAAATAAAAATTGGTTTAATGTAGATAGTACAACAGTAGTTACTATAATACAACACTATAGTACTATTATTATTTCCCCATTACATTCAAATTGTGATCTTCTCACATAAACGGTGATGTAGAAACTATATTTTTGGTTAATGATAGTCATACTTGGGAAAATACACACTCTTATAAGAAACAAACATACATAACATTTCATGCCTTGGTAGAAGGCTACGTTTAGTAGAGAATATAGGATTTTCTAGGAGATACAAACATTTACTACAAACATTTACAAACTTATACATCAAACACTTACAAACATTTTCATACAAACAATGACACTAAAATGCTTATGAACTCACCAGCTTTAAAGCTGATCAACTCTTTCAAAAAAAAACTTGTATTCTTAGGATCAGTAAACAGGTACCGATGCCAGGTTTTGAGAAGATGGAGCTCGTTCAAGACTCATCTCTTATTTTGATTTACATTTTTGGTGTCTTATAAACTTCATAGAACACAGTTGTATTAAATTATATTATTAATGGAATGGATGATGTTGTTGCTTGTTTACTACTATGCTTTGTTGTGATACTATACATGACGTCCTCCACCCCTGAACGTTTCCACCGTTCCGGTTTTGGGGTGTGACAGATTGGTATCAAAGCATTGTTTATAGTGAATCGAGTATATCAACCCATAAAAGATATATAGACTATAAACACAACGGGATTAAAAAACTCTGATCAAGAGTTTAAACTTTTAAATACTAAAATATTTAACCAAGTATACATACCCGTATTCATACTAAAATCAGTGTCACTAGGACAGAACAAAAGTATTACGATTGTTGAACATCACAAGTAGACTCGTGAATGTATGGTCAGTTCTGGGAATGACATAGCCTGATCAACTATGTTGGTCCGAGAAGTGATTAGCATATGCTCGAGAGTGGTTGTGATGTGGTAACAAGTCTAAAAACTTACCAACACTACTACAATGAAAATATAAGAATAGAACATAAACCTAAAATACTATAGGAGTATTTTGTGTTACTATAATTCTTATCTGAGAACTAAAGGTCTTTATTATTAGGTCAATAATTGCTAAGTGGATACGCTAAGGTTATATGTGATTAGGATGTCATAGACTTAGAATCTGTGATCTTTGCTTTACTTCTTGTTCCTTGTTTGGTTGTGGATTTGGAGTTAGGGTCACTTATTTGAAGGTCTATCCTGTTTTGATTACATGTAACTGGTATGCACTATGCAAGTATTGAAGTAACTGATAAAGATCATCTTATAATTATCTAATTAGTACGTCTATTAATTATTTCTTTATCCCTTTTCTCGCATGGATATCATGGCTGGATTCCATCCCCACGACGACCCGTACTTCCCAAACGAAGGCAATGCTGGATGGCTTGAAGAAGAGCCAGAAGATCATCATCCAATCCCTTTGGATGATCACCACGCTGAAGGATTTTCTGATAGTTCTGACTCCGAGCCAGAAGTCAACAACCTACCACAAGAGGCTCCAATCCCAAACCTTAACCCCTGACCAGCATTTCATGGTCCCACACCCTTGTGGGCGACAAACTTGAATCGTTGGAGTGATGTGCAGGGCCAGCCCTTACCCTTCAATGGGGACTGAAGCTATTACAATCTAAGGGAGGGAGGCTCAGCTGACCGAGTCCAGCCCATCATGGTGCATAGGATTGCTCGGAATGTCGAACAAGGTCGGGCAGTCATCGACCGAGTCATGGAAATTGACGCCAACTATGGCGTTAACATGGTCCGCATTAGCCATCTCAAAGAGGCTATGGAAAGGACTAGAAGAACCAATGAGACTCTGTAGCAACAGCTAGCTGCATCCCAAGCTGAAGTCAGGGAACTTGGAGCTCGGCAGGAAACGTCTGAAAGGCGCATGAGAGACATGGAGCGCCGTCTGTCAGAGTCAAGGACTCATTCTAGTGGTTCTCGTCATAGATAGAGCCTACTCAACTCTCTCTTTTGGATTGAAGTTAGTTATGTAAAAACTCTAGTTTAATTTCCTAGCTATGTTAAGACTTTGAATCTATTAAGTCTTGTTAGGTCGTAACTCTGTCAAAATTTTCCTATCTTGGTTTGATGTAAGACCTACTTCTAGGTCATTTTCCCTAAACTTGTTACATCTGTAATACCAATATTATTGATAGATATCTAATATCATGGAAATTATTATCCAAATGATTTCATCCTCCTAGTGCTAGATCTGTATTCAATCATACTTTTATTGTGTTGTTGGACTATGGAGAGTTAGTCTTTAGTCAATCTCATCATTCTCTCTATTAAATTCTTACCAATATTTTCATCTTTGTAAACTTTTTAGTTAAAAGATGCCTCCGCGCCGATCAACGAGATTCGACCCTCGAGTAACTTCAACATCACCACCACCTCCTTCACAAATCGATACGGCAGCTCTAAATGTTGCAGTAGCCGTGGCTGTGGAAACAACCATGGCTCAATATCACTCTGCCAGTGCCAGCGGAGGTGGAACGCTTGTTCATTCTACTCAAGGAGAGGTCCTCCTGCACTCGAGAGAGTGCTCCTACAAGGACTTCACCAATTGCAAGGCAAAGTCCTTTAAAGGGACTGGAGGAGTCATTGCCCTCTCGCAATGGTTCGAGAAGACATAATCGGTCTTCGAGATCTGTTCCTGCCCAGAAGGGAGCAAGGTCAAATTCGCTGCTTGCACCTTCGAGGAAAAAGCCGTGACGTGGTGGAATAGCCATGTCAAGTCACTCACTCTAGTAGTGGCAAATGTTGTAGGTTGGGAAGCTCTGAGGGAGCTAATGATTGAAGAATACTGCCCAAGGGGTGAAATCTAGAATCTAGAACAAGAACTATGGAGCCTAAACATGAAGGGCTCCGACATAGTTTCCTATACTGCCAGATTTAGTGAGCTGGTGGCCCTATGTCCTAACATGGTTCACGTTGAGGGAAAGAAAATAGAGAGGTACATCTGGGGGCTAGTGCCTCCATTTTAGGGGATTGTTTTAGCTTCAAACCCCGCTACCTTCGATAGTGACATGCGATTGGCACAATGGCTCATTAAACATGAGGTTCGTACCCCGTCGTCAACAACAACAACCCTAGCCATCTCAGAACCCTACAAAGCCGCTGCTAGCAAGAAGAATTTCTGGGATGATAAGAAGAAGTAGAGAGCTGCCAAAAAGTAGCAGGTCGTGGCCATTCATGCTGTGATAGCACCTGTCGCTGCTACCCGCTGCTACTCCGGTAAAGCAGTACGCTGGAAGTTTGCCCAAGTGCAACAAATGCAACTTCCACCACACAGGAGCCTGCCGAGAAATGCAGTGTGCTAACTGCAACATGAAGGGGCACACTGCCTATTTCTGTAAAGCTCCGCACGAGGCCAATCAACCAAGTCCCCGAAGCTGGTTTGGGCCAGGCTTGCTACGGTTGTGGTGAGGTGGTCCACTACAAGAGGAACTGCCCGAAGGCACGGAATGCCGGTGGAATAGGCAGAGTTTTGGCTATAGGCCACGAGGAAGTCATTTTCGACCCCACAGTGGTCACTGGTACGTTTCTACTCAATAACTCTTATTCATGCATTCTGTTTGATAGTGGAGCGGAGAGGAGTTTCGTGAACTAGAAATTTGCTCATTTAATTAAGCAAAAATCACGATGACTTAAAGAATCGTTCACTATAGCAATGGCTAACGGAAAGACTGAGAGCACTAGCAGTATATACATAGGATGTACTCTAACTCTAGATAGCCATTCATTTACAATCGACCTCATGCCAGTCTCAATTAAAAGTTTCGACGTCATTATTGACATGGATTGGTTGAGTCTGCATCATGCCGACATCATGTGTTATGAAAAGTCTGTTCACCTTAATTTGCCGTCTGGCGAAACTCTAGTAATCTATGGCGACAAAACCGACACGAACCTTCATATCATCTCGAGTATTCAAGCCCATAAATACTTGGGAAAGGAATGTCACACATTTGTTGCTCATGTTGTCGATGTGAGCCAAGAGATGAAGGACATTAAGAACATTCCAGTAGTACGCGATTTTCCCGACATCTTTCCAGAAGAACTTCCAGGATTACCTCCGCAACGTCAGGTTGAGTTCAGAATCGATTTCCAGGGGCTACCCCCGTAGCCAAATTGCCCTATCATCTAGCACCTGCTGAGATGCAAGAACTCTCCGGTCAACTTAACGAACTACTTAGCAAGGGCTTTATTAGACCAAGCTTCTCACCCTAGGGAGCACAGGTCTTGTTCATCAAGAAGAAAGACGGATCGTTTCGTATGTGCATCGACTACAGGGAGCTCAACAAGGTAACCGTTAAGAATTGTTACCCTCTACCTCGCATAAATGATTTGTTCGAACAACTTCAAGGGGCAAATTACTTTTCAAATATAGATCTAAGATCCGGGTATCACCAATTACGAGTGCTAGAGGAGGATGTTTCGAAGACAGCCTTCCGAACTTGTTACGGACACTACGAGTTTGTAGTGATGCCATTCAGATTGACCAATGCACCCGCAGTATTTATGGACTTAATGAATATGGTATGTCGTCCTTACTTGGATCAGTTCGTGATTATCTTCATAGATGACATACTTATCTACTCTCGTAGTAAGGAAGAGCATAGTAAGCATCTATGTTAGATCTTGCAAACAATGCGATCAGAGAAGCTCTACACGAAGTTCTCTAAATGTAATTTTTGGATTCGAAGAGTCGAATTCATGGGTCACGTTGTTAGTGAAGAGGGAATTCATGTAGACCCTTCCAAAATCTAGGCCATTGAGAACTGGTTAGCACCAAAGACGCCTACAGAAATTCGCCAATTTCTAGGCCTCGCTTCCTACTATCGTATGTTCATTCCGAAATTCTCTCGAATTGCGAAACCACTTACGACTTTGACCCAGAAGGGCGTGGCCTTTGACTGGGAAGAGAAGCAAGAGAAAGCGTTCCAAACGCTGAAACGAGCCTTATGCACTGCACCGATACTATCCCTCCTAGAAGGAATAGAAGACTTCGTGGTCTACTGCAATGCATCAAATCAAGGGCTCGGATGTGTTCTAATGCAGCGAGGTAAGGTCATTGCCTACGCCTCAAGATAGCTGAAGACACACGAGGCCAACTACACCACACATGATCTTGAGTTAGGAGCAGTTGTGTTTGCTCTGAATATCTGGAGACACTCTCTGTACGGTACGAAAAGCACTATCTTTACAGACCACAAAAGCCTACAACATATATTTGACCAGAAGGAGCTCAACATGAGACAACGACGGTGGGTCGAGCTACTCAATGATTACGAATGCAAAATTCGTTATCATCCCGACAAGGCCAACGTAGTAGCTGACGCCCTAAATCGGAAGGAATACTCTGGTCGTAGGGTCAAATCATTGACTTTGACTATCCATTCACACTTGTCAACACAAATTAAGGAGGTTCAGCTCGATGCTTTGAAACCTGAAAATATGGCGGGTGAATCCCTGAGAAGGATGGATAAGAACTTGGAAGTCAAGGGTGGCCGAGCTTTATATTTTATGGATCGGATTTGGACACCGAAACACGGTGGCTTCAGAGACTTGGTCATGACCGAGGTGCACAACGCTCGATATTCCGTCCACCCAGGTTCAGATAAGATGTATATGGATCTTAAAAAGTTATACTGGTGGCCTAACATGAAAGCAGAGATTGCTACCTTCGTGAGTAAATGCCTTACTTGCGCCAAGGTTAAGTTCGAATACCAGAAACCATTAGGTTTACTCTAGTAGCCGGAGATACCTGAATGGAAGTGGGAGCGGATCATAATGAATTTCATAACCAAGTTGCCTAAGACAACGGGTGGTCTCGATACCATATGAGTGATCGTTGACAGGTTAACCAAGTCCGCACACTTCCTGCCTATCAAAGAGACTGACAAGATGGACAAACTAACAAGAACTTACATTAGAGAGATAGTACGATTGCATGGTGTTCCAATATCCATTATCTCTGATAGAGATAGTAGATTCACTTCGAGGTTCTGGCAGTCACTACAAAGTTCCCTTGGAACGAGGCTAGACATGAGTACAGCCTACCATCCGCAAACCGACGAGCTAAGTGAGAGGACTATTCAAACCTTGGAAGATATGTTGCGAGCCTGTGTGATCGACTTTGGGAAGGCATGGGATACTCATTTACCCCTTGTCGAGTTTTCCTACAACAATAGTTATCACACGAGCATAAAGGCTGCTCTATTTGAAGCCCTCTATGGCCGAAATTGCAGATCCCCTCTGTGCTGGGCTGAAGTGGGTGACATGCAGTTAGCTAAAGGACATGTTCCTGACAGTACTCTCATGGGTCCGCAGATCATTCGGGAAATGACAGAGAAGATCGCTCAGATTCGTGAACGATTGAAAGCCTCTAGAGACCGACAGAAAAGTCACGCAGACAAACGAAGGAAACCTCTGGGATTCCAGGTGGGAGACCGTGTTCTTTTGAAAGTCTCACCCTGGAAGCGCTTGATACTCTTTGGAAAACTAAATCCAAGATACGTAGGGCCCTTCAAGATTCTCGCTAGAATTGGCCCTGAAGCTTACAAACTCAATCTACCTCGCGAACTCAGTAACGCACATTCTACTTTCCACATATCGAACTTGAAAAAGTGTCTGTCCGACGAGACTCTTGTAATCCCACTCGACGAGATCGAGATCAACGAGAACCTCAACTTTGTGGAAGAACCTGTAGAAATCATGGACCGAGAGGTCAAGAAAAGGAAGCAAAGTCATATCCCGATAGTGAAGGTTCGCTGGAACGCCAAGCGAGGACCTGAATTCTCTTTGGAGCGCGAGGATCAAATGAAACTGAAATATCCTCGTCTTTTCGCTTAGTTATTTAGATTATCTTGATTGCTTAAACTCTAATTTCGGGACAAAATTCTCTCTAACAGGGGGATGATGTGACAACCCGAAATTTCTAGCTTGTATAAACGTTAAAATCTATCAAAGTTAGACTTGTGTTGCTATCTTTTAGCACTTTTTAGGGTCTATTATGAGTATTCTAAGGCTAGTTCATCAAAGGAATCAGTGTTTGGATTTATCAGTTAAGGTTCCAAACCACCTAGCAAACCGTAAACCTCCTCAAAAGGTGTTTACGGTCAGGAAGCTTAGAGCTTACGGTCATGGTGATTGTAAACTCCCAATATATGTATAATACATGATCATTTTGATCGTTTCTCTCCTTTACAAGCCTAGTAAACCGAATTCTCTCTCAAGTATCATAAGATCATCATCTTGATCTTCCAAAAATGTAAGAATTCTTTCCTTTGATTTGTTGTTACATCTCTTTATCTAGTGGTTATGCATGATTTCATCCATGAAATCTCTTCATTTTGTTAAATCTTCAAGTGTTCTTCATTTCACCAAGAACACCAAGAACACACACTAGTGTTCTTGGATCCTAATCACCCTTACAAGCTTCTAATAAGTAAGTAAACTACCCTTAGCTTGTTATATGCTTGAATCACTAGTTAATCACCTTGAAAGCATCATTTTTAGCCAAGAACAAGGTGTTTACGGTCTAAATGTATCTCTTTAGACCGTAAACTCTAATGAAAGGTGCATTAGAGACCTTAAACCCTTCCTAAGTCTAAGCGTGGTCCCTGGAATCCGATGCCTTTCAACGAAGCCCTTGAAAACCATCATTTGTGCAAGACTTGATGAGTTTACGGTTTAATCTCCTTAGACCATGAACTCCATGACCGTAAGGTCATTAGACCGTGAACACTTGGACCGTAAACTCCATAGGACCGTGAACCATTTTGACCGTAAACTCACTTAGCCATGCCATTTGGATGGTAAACTCTAAAGGGTGGCCATATACCCTAGTTATGCAATCATATGTGATTGTATCCCATAAATCTTAGAGTTCCCTAGTTTATTAGGATGTTATCCCTTATAATTAGTTTTTTATACACTAATTAAATACACATACATGTCATTATATGTTTATTAGGATCTTTGTGTGCTCAAGGTTTCACCTAACACTCTACATCCTTTTTCCAAACATACTTCCATATCACTTACTACAGGTGAGTTCATACCCCTTAATCTATATTTTAAATGATTTTTAATGCTTTTATTGGGGGGGGGGGTGGGGAATACAAGTTGAAACATTATAGTTATTATATCAATCACATGTGATTAATAACTATCAAACAATGGATTTGCTATACTTTTAGCTGTTTTATCAATCAAACTACTTCAAAGTGTTTATCAAACTATTTTACATGTTAAACTCTTTATCAAACTTATTCTTACATGAAAAACCTTTTTCTTTAACTCTTTTACACTTATATATTGTCAAAACCATGTATAATGCATATATAGTTATATAAGTAAGGTTTGAAGGACTTAGGACTGATAACACACTTTATTTCCTGTTCCTTGTTTGGTTGTGGACTTAGAGTATCCTGTTGTTTGTCCGAGTGTTGTTTGGTCCTTAGTTATATATTATGCATATATTTATAGACATAAAGGTTTTTATCTCAGTTCAACACACTCAATTATACAATCAACTTTACTAGTAAACTATAATAGGTATAGTTTAGGAAGTCACTATCCACTATTTCTAGTACAATGAAACATACAAAGAGTCAGTTTATACATGAGTCAAAACATACTATATAAGAAACAGAACGAATATACTATATGAGAAACATAACAAACATACTATATGAGAAACAGAACGAACATACTATATGAGAAGCAAAAAGAACATACTACATACTAGACATAGAGAACATACATTACACTAGTACGTACAATACATATACAAGAATACTATAACATAAATATGAACCATTGTTCGGGGCATGACGTCACTGCCATGGCTCGATTTGTATCCAGAGTCTCCTGGAGGGAGAGCATGAATTTGTGCATAGATCTATACTGGATTGACTATCCTACACCTTGTTGTTCGTTACAGTGGAAACTTGCAAGTCTACGGGTGCCAAATGTCATTTCTTCCGACGTCTTTCGTCGTCGTGTTATTAGTCGAAAGTATGGTGCAACCATTTCACATTATACCTTAAATAACAATTGGTTTAAGGTAGATAGTACATCAGTAGTTACTATAATACAACACTATAATACTATTATTATTTTCCCCATTACATTCAAATTGTGATATTCTCACATAAACGGTAATGTAGAAACTATATTTTTGGTTAATGATAGTCATACTTGGGAAAATACACACTCTTATAAGAAACAAACATACATAACATTTGATCCCTTGGTAGAAGGCTACGTTTAGTAGAAAATATAGGATTTTCTAGGAGATACAAACATTTACTACAAACATTTACAAACTTATACATCAAACACTTACAAACATTTTCATACAAACAATGTCACTAAAATGCTTATGAACTCACCAGCTTTAAAGCTGATCAACTCTTTTAAAAAAAACTTGTATTCTCAGGTCATCAGTAGACAGGTACCGATGCCAGGTTTTGAGAAGATGGAGCTCGTTCAAGAGTCATCTCTTATTTTGATTTACATTTTTGGTGTCTTATAAACTTCACAGAACACACTTGTATTAAATTATATTATTAATGCAATGGACGATGTTGTTGCTTGTTTACTACTATGCTTTGTTGTGATACTGTACATGACATCCTCCACCCCTGAACGTTTTCGCCGTTCCGGTTTTGGGGTGTGACTATATGGGTTCTAGAATCTTCATTCATAGCTCAATTATGGACACTTACAATTCGACCCTTGGATCTTTAATTAATTCCAATTAATCCTGAATTAATTTAAATTAATTCTTATTAATAATTAATTCATTCTCATTTATTTTATATTAATTTATTAATCATAATAAATTAATAAATCAATTTTCGATTTCCAATTAATATATCAATCACATAAAATATTAACAAATTATTTTCCTCATTATTTCCAATTTGTTCATTAATCATATAATAATCTAATAAATTATCTTCTCTCTACAAATGTCATCCCAACCATGTTCTAGTTATGAGGGCAACCCAAAAAAGACTTTACGTCTATTTACATGAATATACCAATTTAGTTATTGGCTTAGACAGCTTAATCTAATAGCCTCCCACTTGGAGGTCTGTAACTACAATTGCAAGTATATACCTTGAACTAACCAACAAAGAGTGCTTTCCAAAGCTACTGCCAAACTCCGATTCGAATAAAACGTTGGCCCTAAGATAAGTGATCAACTATTCATTCATTGTACAAGATATCATATGGACATGAGATATGGATTAGAATAAATCTCATAGTCCAAGATTCTGTTTCTTGATTTCCTGATTATTACGACTGAATTCAGACTACTAATGGAAAACATCAATTTAGTCGAGGCTCGGCCAAACGCTTCGGATGTTGGAAATAAATCATCGAGGGTCTCAAAGATATCACTTTTCCCGTGAAGGAAAAAGGAACGAATTAATTTGACTATATAATGATACATTTTACTAACGAAATCATGCATGTAATTACTCTTTATAACACCCAGTTACGAGATTCATTTGAGTAAACCAATACACAACTGATTCGTAAACTGCGAAATATATCCCTTCTTAAGAATAATAGATATTATCGTCTTCGAATTACTCGTGATAAAATCCATGATGTAATCTCTAAGCGTGGGTTTATCCAATACTTAAAATTCCTATTTTTCAAAGTACTCATGAATATTGTAGCAATTCCAATTGCAATGTATTAACCTCAATCGACAATCTACAATCAATTCAGGACAACCTTAATTCACTACTTACTTCAAAAATTACAAGCAACTATGGTTTCAAACTTACTGAATATAGATAATTTATATTATTTAATCATCAAACAATTACAAAATTTTTTCATTGTATAATGTTTCGAGTAATCAACTAACTACGTGAATTAGATAACATCAGTCAAGCCTATATTGTAAACATGCATACTATGCCTCTTTATGGTTCTTCCTTTGTGAATAGATCTACTGGACATTATTCCAATGATGGACATTTCACAACTCTAAATTCTTATAATTGTCTAAGATATAATGGAATTGCATCTATACATGCATTATCTTTCTGTTATGTCGAGGTTCTAAAGTCACATAGACTGATCCTTCTATATTATAGAATGTTCCACTAGAACTTGTTACATAGAACAATTTCATGGTTATGAAGTCTCAAATTCAAGATACACTCCTTTAACACTTCTCTTGCATTAAAGGTTCCAACTCACATGTAGATTTTGCAATCATATCCCATTATGGAAACATTTCCATATTCCTATATGAACAACATTCTAACCAAGAATCACCTCAATCTAGAACGTGTCACAATAGTCCGTCCTATAACATACTCCTGTTGTCCACAAGCAACCAATTATGTGGTAAAATCTTAGAACATTCTTGACAATTATTTGACTACTTCAGTCAGATGCAATTTTAATATTTTTCATGCAATGTTAAAAGCATTTGGAAATAGAATAATCGAATATTATAGCATTTGTAATCGATCATATATCCGAAGCATATGGCACTCTACTCATTATTACAAGGGTCCAATATTTATTCAATTCCTTGCTATAATATTTCCATATATAGAATCTCTAATGCTAAAACATTTCAACATGCTATTCATACATGCATTTGACTAAGTTAAACTATACAATCTAAACCTTTAGATTAGTAACGAAATTGGACTAAAACTTATTGCCCTGCTTTATGATTCTTTTTGGAAAGTCATGAGCATGTAATTTACAATATTCTCTAATAAAATATTTATGTGTTATTGCATATCTTTGATAATGTGGTAATCTTCTTTTTCCTAACATATGAAACCTAAGGAAGGTCACCCAACATTCATGAAGGGGCTAGGTTGAAGTATATTATTTAAATGCATTTTGATGAAGATCGTCCGTCGTTGATATTTTTCTTTTCCTGGATCTTTAAATTAGTGCAATGAAATAAATGGTAACATCCTATTTCCTACCATTTCAGAGCCATGGAGCGGAATTTGATCGTGTAAGGTTTTGGGCCTTAAGGAGGAAAATTTTAGTCCTTGTGTAAGGAGGTAATGTTGGTTAATAGATTTAACCCTAGAATTGTGTTTCGAGCTGAAGGGTAGAAAGGGAAAAGTCATAGGCCGTGTTCTTGTTTGAAATATGGATTTTCTTCGAGAAGTTTATAGTCTAGGAAATTTAAATAATATTGTAGATCTCTTCAATACCTTTTCGTGGATATAAAGAACGTCGAAAACGAAGTTGGAACGAAGAAGTTATGACCATTTGAAGTTAGGACGATCTTTGGGTCAGCCGCGTACGGTGGGCGTAAATTAAGGATGCCTAAGTATGCTGGGTATAATTTGAGTACGCTGGGCATACGTGATCAGTGCCCAAACCTTATTTTTTTTGGGTTGAGCCCTATTTAGGCTCCTTAACTTCCCCAAAACCATTCCATTCTCAGCCTCCACCTCTCCAACACCCTCTCTTGAAACCCTAACCCTAGCTTGAACCTTGTGAGCAAAATTTTAATAGTGTAGTTTTTTTTACTAAATTAGTTTAATGGACTCGACTAAAATGGGCCTGAAAAGTCCAAACCGTGAAACCAAACCGGAGCCAAACCCTTTGTAACGGTTTGGTTTGATTCAGTTTTAAATTTTCAATGGTTCGGCTTCGGTTTTTGCTTGACAAAAACCGTTAGTAACGGTTTGGCTTCGGTTTGACCTAAAAACCGAAAAAACCAGACTGTGAACATCCCTACGAAGGCCTGTCCATCGGATTGATATGATGGTTTATCGTATGTTGCTATGTTGTAGTGATCTATTAGATCTGTATCCTATTTTATAGAATGTTGATATGATGTAGTGATCTATAGATCTGTGGGTTTGTTTGTTAGCTGATTATATGTTTATGTGTTATGTATATATTGATAATTGTTTGAGTTGTGGTTTAGGCTTTACTGCTTTGTGCGTGAGCCAACAGACTGGGGGCATTCCAACCTGATGGTTGATTGGGCCCGAAGGTATTCTATCTCGGGGATGACTCGACCCGTTGTATATTAGCATTCCAACCCGATGATTGATTGGGCCTGAGGGTATTCCATGAAGAGGATGACTAGACCCGTTGTGTATTGGCATTCCAACCCAATGGTTGTTTGGGCCCAAGGGTATTCCATTCTGAGGATGACAGGACGCGTTGTATATTAGCATTCCAGCCTAGGGTATTCAATCCTGAGGATAACTAGACCGGAGGTCGCCTGGGCTTAGGGTATTCCAACCCGATGGTTAGTTGGACCCGACATGCTTGTTTGTATATGTTATATGTTTGTGTGGTGGTACATTTGGGGGAAACTCACTAAACTTTGTGCTTACGGTTTTAGTTTATGGTTTCAGGTACTTTAGAGGATCGTGGGAATGCAAAGTCATGATCGTGCACAACTTCCTATTTTTATGGCCTTGGGTCCTGGGAAAACTTTGATTTTGAATAATGTTTTGGAATTACTCTTTTGTAAACAATGATGTTAAATGGTTAATTTTGAAAATTTTAAATTTCTTGATTTTTGGAATGTTACAAGTTGGTATCAGATCCCTGGTTTGAGTGAATTGGATGAACATTTGTGTGAATCCAAACTCAAACTAAGGATCTATGAAATTTTTCAAATTATTTTCGAATAGTTCCAAATTATCTTCAAAATTATTTTCAAAATAACCAAGAAAGGATGTGATGTGTACAATTAGCAGGAGCCATAAAGTTTACCCCAAGTTACCACATTGTTGTTTGTTATGATATGATATAATTGCATATTAACGATAGGTTAGGGATCTTCAGGAGTTGCATAATAAACTTACCTGATGTTTGATGCTTGATAGCCTAGGGTCGCTTCTTGGATGAAATTGACATTATTAATGTAGTTGCTTAGTGTGTGCATCATGGTTGTACATAACAAAGATTCTATAGCCTAAGAATTTGTAACAACGCAAATTTTCAAACAAATTTTTCTTTTTATAAATAGAGTAATTTCATTCAAAACAAGGCATAAATAGTTTAAGTATTCTGTCAAATACAAATAGTCAAAATCCCAAGATCATAAAAGCATTCTCCAGTGTGTATCGATCACGCCGGCGCCTTCCCACGGTCCTCACTAGTACCTGAAACACATACATAACAACTGTAAGCATAAATGCTTAGTGAGTTCCCCAATATACAACTTACGCACATACGCCTTTCCAAGCCCTGACCTTCCGGTCCATATCATATTGCCTTCCGGCCCATAACATACATAAAAAACAACTTACCAAATATAGCATACATATCACATATCATATCTGACCTTCAGTTCATACAGTCAAACCCTTCCGGGTACAGTATAGTGAGAAGACTCACCTTGTGAATGCTGAAAGCTAGCAATTCCTGAAATCACTCGTGCACAATCCGACGAGCTACAACTTCCCTATAACATCACAAATCTCTCATTAACACTTATATCTTCTAAGTGTGACTATCCCTAAAAAGTCAGACTTAGGTCAACTCTGGTCAACGGTCAACGGTCAACTCGACCGGACTCGGCGAGTCTAGACGTCCTCCAACTCTATGAGATTCCCTATCTACTCGTCGAGTATCCTCCTTGACCCGACGAGTTACTCCTGGAAGAATCGCGGGGCCACCCCGACTCAACTCGTCGAGTCTGAAGAACAACTCGACGAGTCCCAGTTAATCTTCAAGCTACTCGCCGAGCCTGTTCATCGAGTCGGCGAGTCCATGCCATGCAACCGCTCAAACTGCATCCTGGGATAAGTATGGTTCCGAAATACACAAGCATGGGACCTTCTGGACCTCTAAAGGTCCTAATACATGGTTATATTCGTTTGGGTAACAAGGTAATAATCCATCTAATCACCAAATGGGTTCCATAAACCCTAGATCCATGCACACATCAATATAACAGAAATGATCCAAAATGTTACCTGAATGATGCACTCTCTGTGTCCCCAAACTTCAGAACTCGAATCCCTTGTAGTTCCTTTAGCCAAAACTCTTCTCCTCCTTGCACCACAATTTCTTCAAGTCACCAATGGCCTTCAATCTTGCTCTAGATGCCCACAGCCGCTTAGGGTTCTTCTCAATCGACTAAAATACGAACAATGATGGCATATAATGCGTTATATACAACCCAAACCTGAACGGTTAGGGTTTTCGCTAAACAGCGTAGACTCGCCGAGTCCATATCCGGACTCGTCGAGTCCAGTCGCGAACCCGCGACCAAGTCTGCGATCCTACTCGGCGAGTCTAGGCTCCAACTCGCCGAGTCCCCTCTTAAATCACCCCAAAAACATAATTTAACAATACCTGAGATTCCGGGCTGTTACAACTCTCCCCCACTAGGATTAGACTTCGCCCTCGAAGTCTCACTCTGAAAATAGTTCCGGATGCTGCTCCCGCATCTCACGTTCCGGCTCCCAAGTCATTTCCGATCCCTTACGGTGTCGCCATTGAACCAACACCAGAGGTACCTCCTTGTTCCTCAGAACCTTGATCTTCCGATCCCTGATGGCCACTGGTCTCTCAGCATAATTCAGGCTCGCATCCACCTGAATGTCCTCTAATGGAACCACTGCCGACTCATCGGCTATGCACCTTCTCAATTGCGACACATGGAAGGTGTCATGGATCTGTCCCAACTCCGCTGGCAACTCCAACCGATAGGCTACCCAGCCTATCATTGCAATCACACGAAATGGCCCAAAATACCGGGGCCCCAACTTGCCCCTCTTCCTGAATCGAATCACTCCTTTCCAAGGAGAAACCTTCAGGAGAACGAAGTCGCCGACTTGAAACTCAAGCTCGGATCGGCGCCTGTCCGCATAACTCTTCTGTCGGCTCTGGGCGGTCAATAACCTCTGTCTAACTTGCTGAATCTGCTCTGTCGTCTGAAGCACAATCTTTGTGCTGCCCATCACTCTCTGTCCCACCTCTCCCCAGCAAATGGGGGTCCGACATCTCCTACCATACAACAGCTCAAAAGGTGGCATACCAATGCTCGAATGATGGCTGTTGTTGTAGGAAAACTCTGCCAATGGTAAATACGCATCCCAACTACCCCCGAAGTCTAACACACACGCCCGGAGCATGTCCTCCAGCGTCTGAATCGTCCGCTCGCTCTGACCGTCTGTCTGGGGATGGTATGCGGTACTAAAATGCAATTTAGTACCCAGCTCCTCATGGAATTTCTTCCAGAACCTGGAAGTGAAGCGCACATCACGGTCGGAAACAATCGAGATCGGCACTCCATGCCGAGATACCACTTCTCTCACATATATCTCTGCCAACTTCTCCGCTGAAGAACTCTCGTTGATGGCAAGGAAGTGCGCACTCTTCGTCAACCTATCCACAATCACCCAAATTGCATCAACTCCCCTGGCAGTCCTCGGCAATTTGGTGATGAAATCCATAGTGATCTGTTCCCACTTCCACTCGGGGATCTCCAATGGCTGTAACTTGCCGTGCGGTCTCTGGTGCTCGGCCTTAACCCTACGGCAGGTCAAGCACCTCTCAACGAACCATGCAACGTCCCTCTTCATACAGGGCCACCAATACTCTTTCCTCAAGTCCAAATACATCTTCATAGCACCGGGATGGATCGAGAATTTCGATCTATGAGCCTCTTCCATCAAAGTAATACGCGTACCGCCCACAAACGGTACCCAAATCCGACCCTGAAACGTCATAAGCCCTCGCCCATCCTTAACGAACTCTGAAATTAACCCCACAACCCGCTCTTTCTTCTGCATTTCTGGTCGCACAGCTTCGGCCTGTGCCCCACGAATAGCATCCAATACAGGAGTCATCACAGTCAGTCTCAAGCATACATCTCGCAATGGAGTGTTCTCCGCCTTGTGGCTCAACGCGTCGGCTACCACATTAGCCTTACCTGGGTGGTACAGGATCTCACAATCATAATCCTTGACCACATCCAACCACCTCCTCTGACGCATATTTAGGTTGGGCTGATCCATCAAATACTTCAAGCTCTTATGGTCCGTATATATCGTACATCGAACCCCATACAGGTAGTGACGCCAAATCTTGAGAGCGAACACTACTGCTCCCAATTCTAAGTCATGCGTGGGGTATCTCGCCTCATGAGGCTTCAGCTGCCTCGACGCATAAGCTATCACATGACCCCTCTGCATCAACACTGCACCCAGTCCCGAAATCGATGCGTCGCAATATACCACAAAATCTTCCATCCCTTCTGGGAGAGCTAATACCGGGGCTTCGCACAACCTCTGGCGAAGTGTCTCAAAGGAGGTCTGCTGCTCGGGCCCCCATGAGAATGCAACGCCCTTCCGGGTCAATCTGGTGAGTGGCACTGCGATCTTGGAGAAATCCTTGATGAATCTCCGATAATACCCTGCCAACCCAAGGAAGCTCCTGATCTCAGAAGGTGACTTCGGCACCTCCCAACTCATCACCGCCTCAACCTTGGCCGGATCGACCAATATCCCTTTCTGATTGACAACATGTCCTAGAAATTGGACCTCCCGCAACCAGAAGTCACATTTGGAGAACTTTGCATAAAGCTTCTCCGACCTCAATACCTCGAGGACCTCCCTCAAATGCTCCTCATGCTGCTCTCTAGATCTAGAATACACCAGAATGTCGTCGATAAATACAATCACTGACCGATCCAACATCGGTCTGCATACCCTATTCATGAGATCCATGAACACAGCCGGGGCATTGGTGAGCTCGAAAGGCATCACCACAAACTCATAATGCCCATATCGCGTCCTAAACGCTGTCTTCTGGACATCCCCATCCCGTACTCTCACCTGATGGTACCCTGACCTCAGATGGATCTTGGAAAACCAAGACGCTCCCTGCAACTGATCGAATAAATCATCGATCCTCGGTAACGGGTAACGGTTCTTGACCGTCAACTTGTTCAACTCCCGGTAGTCAATGCACATCCGGTGAGAACCATCCTTCTTCTTGACGAACAGAATAGGTGCTCCCCACGGCGAGCTGCTCGGCCGAATGAATCCCTTCCCCAGCAACTCCTGGAGCTGCGAGGACAGCTCTTGCATCTCTGGAGGTGCAAGATGATAAGGCACCTTAGCGATAGGCGCGGCCCCCGGAACCAGATCGATACCAAACTCTACTTGCCTCACAGGAGGTACTCCCGGCAGCTCCTCGGGGAAAACATCTGGAAACTCACGCACCACAGGGACCTCCTCAACTGATTTCGGTCTCTCGGAAACCTCCCGCGTATCCATCACATACGCCACAAAACCCTTACAGCCCTGCTGTAGACACTGCCTCGCCCTAGCGACAGAACAAAAAGCTAATTCCGAACGGGTACCCTCGCCGTACACCGAAAGAACTCCCCCACTATGGTCTCGTATAGTCACCAGCTGACGCTCACAGTCGATGACAGCGCCGAATCGGCTCAACCAGTCCATGCCCACGATGACACAGACATCACCCATCGCAATAGGAATCAGGTCAATCGGGAGTTCAACCCCGAAAATCTCTAGTACACATCCCCGAAGAACCTCCGTGGCACAAATCACTTTCTCGTCAGCTATAGAAACTCTCAAAGGTCGACTCAATGACTCACGACTAACGCTGATATGCTGACTAAAGGCTAAGGAAACAAAGGACCTACTCGCACCCGAGTCAAATAACACTAAGGTAGGCACAGAGTTCACAAGGAAAGTACCTACGCATATAATAACATAAGCATAACATCTCGACATTAAAATAAATACATGAATTACAGCATACCTGCCACAACATCGGGCGCAGCGCGAACCTCCTCCGCAGTCAGCTGAAAGGCTCTCCCACGAGCCCTCGGGGCCTCGACCTTCACCGGTCGAGTCTCAGTAGTCCTGGCAGTAGGTGCAGATCCCTGACGAAGCTGAGGGCACTCGGCCTTCCGATGGCCGGTTTGGTTGCAATGAAAGCAAACCATAAACCCCTTGGGGCACTCCCTAGCAATGTGCCCCTCCTTGCCGCACTTGTAGCAAGCACCAGCTCGACACGCCCCATCGTGACCCTTGCCGCACTTTCCGCAAGTGCGGCCCTTCGGACCTCCCGTCCTCGAATCGGCGGACTTGGTCCGCTTGGCTGCCGGCTGAGACTGAGCCGACGCCGGTCCACCTGCTGAGACTCGGCCTCCTCCCTGGCCTGAGTCTCCAACTCGATCTCACGCTTCCTGGCATTTGCCTGAAGCTCAGTAAAAGTATGATAGGTGGAGTTCGACACAAACTCCCAGATATCCCTCCTCAAAACTCCCAAGTACCGGCTCATCCGAGCCTGCTCTGTGGACACCAGCTCGGGGCAGAACATCGCCCTCTCATGAAACTTCCGCGTGATTGCCGCAACCGAATCAGTACCCTGCTTGAGGGTTAAGAACTCCTGAACCAATCGTTCCCTCTCCACCGGGGGAACGTACTCATCCCTGAACATGGCAGTAAACCCCTCCCATGTCACTGCTGTAGTCTCTGCCAAAGTGAAGTTCGCCGTCACGAACTTCCACCAGTCCTTTGCTCCCAGACGGAGCTGGTTCAAAGCGAACCGTACCCTCAGGTGCTCCGGGCATGAACAAGTGTAGAAGCACCCCTCTATATCCGCGATCCACCTCATCGCAGCAATCGGATCCTGCGTCCCATCGAACTCTGGTGGCTTCGTGTTGCTGAACTCTCGGAACAGCAACGAGTCACCCCCCTGTGGCCTAGCAGCGGCCACAGCTGCGGTAGCTGCAACGGTTGCAGCCTCAGTCAGTGCGGCGTACCGCTCATCAAATGTCTCCATCAGGGTGGTCTTAATAGACCCAAACATCTCCGGGATCTCAGCCCGGATCGCCGCCGCTACCTCCTCGTGAATCATCTGACGAATATCTTCATCACTCACACCGCTCGTACTCGCTCCGTGGCGTGGTCTAACCATGATGTCTCTGAAATACAACATAAAACTATCAGAGACTCCATCGAGTATAATCGCACTCGATAACGCAACCCTACTCAGTCTCCAATATCCAGGGATTCTTACTTGAGCCTCCCACTGACCCGGTGTCTTCGGTAGTACGGGCCCAATACTACCGACCACATCGCATCAGCATTCATCCCAAGTCTTCCTCCCCAAACCCCGGGTAGTGAGTACTCTACTTCTGATATGCACTATCTACCCGCACACTAACAAAGCATCTCATATCGGCAAACTTCCCTAGACTAAGGCATCACAAATCAGGCCACTCTAGTCCTATCATGGATACCTAGTCTTCTAGCATGCATAACAATTTATATCATATAACATTGTAAGGTATTTTGGGGATCTTTACCGTTCGGGCGCTGACTGATTGTACACACTGCTTCTTTCTTGCTTACCACAAAACCATTTACAAAAGTTTATGCCTTTATTTAGAAAGTTTCCTCAAATCCTCGGTTTGAGTTCAGTTACTCTCGAAGGTGCACCCGAATCCCTCAAACCAAGGCTCTGATACCAATTGTAACAACGCAAATTTTCAAACAAAATTTTCTTTTTATAAATAGAGTAATTTCATTGAAAACAAGGCATAAATAGTTTAAGTATTCTGTCAAATACAAATAGTCAAAATCCCAAGATCATAAAAGCATTCTCCAGTGTGTATCGATCACGCCGGCGCCTTCCCACGGTCCTCACTAGTACCTGAAACACATACATAACAACTGTAAGCATAAATGCTTAGTGAGTTCCCCAATATACAACTTACGCACATACGCCTTTCCAGGCCCTGACCTTCCGGTCCATATCATATTGCCTTCCGGCCCATAACATACATAAAAAACAACTTACCAAATATAGCATACATATCACATATCATATCTGACCTTCCGGTCATACAGTCAAACCCTTCCGGGTACAGTATAGTGAGAAGACTCACCTTGTGAATGCTGAAAGCTAGCAATTCCTGAAATCACTCGTGCACAATCCGACGAGCTACAACTTCCCTATAACATCACAAATCTCTCATTAACACTTATATCTTCTAAGTGTGACTATCCCTAAAAAGTCAGACTTAGGTCAACTCTGGTCAACGGTCAACGGTCAACTCGACCAGACTCGGCGAGTGCCATGGCGACTGGGTGAGTCTAGACGTCCTCCAACTCTATGAGATTCCATATCTACTCGTCGAGTATCCTCCTTGACCCGACGAGTTACTCCTGGAAGAATCGCGGGGCCACCCCGACTCAACTCGCCGAGTCTGAAGAACAACTCGACGAGTCCCAGTTAATCTTCAAGCTACTCGCCGAGCCTGTTCATCGAGTCGGCGAGTCCATGCCATGCAACCGCTCAAACTGCATCCTGGGATAAGTATGGTTCCGAAATACACAAGCATGGGACCTTCTGGACCTCTAAAGGTCCTAATACAGGGTTATATTCGTTTGGGTAACAAGGTAATAATCCATCTAATCACCAAATGGGTTCCATAAACCCTAGATCCATGCACACATCAATATAACAGAAATGATCCGAAATGTTACCTGAATGATGCACTCTCTGTGTCCCCAAACTTCAGAACTCGAATCCCTTGCAGTTCCTTTAGCCAAAACTCTTCTCCTCCTTGCACCACAATTTCTTCAAGTCACCAATGGCCTTCAATCTTGCTCTAGATGCCCACAGCCGCTTAGGGTTCTTCTCAATTGACTAAAAGACGAACAATGACGGCATATAATGCGTTATATACGACCCAAACCTGAACGGTTAGGGTTTCCGCTAAACAGCGTAGACTCGCCGAGTCCATATCCGGACTCGTCGAGTCCAGTCGCGAACCCGCGACCAAGTCTGCGATCCTACTCGGCGAGTCTAGGCTCCAACTCGCCGAGTCCCCTCTTAAATCACCCCAAAAACATAATTTAACAATACCTGAGATTCCGGGCTGTTACAAAATTTTTGATTTAGCTTTATTTGCTGTTCTTGTCTAATTAAGGGCTTAGGGTAGAGTCAAGTATTCGAATTTCTATGGGATCCAACGTTATGTATGATTAGCATGCACGAGTGGGTGCAGGGTTGGTGGAAGTTTCATGAGTGGGTGCAGTTCATTGCAGGTCAACGTGAGAATGATTAGCCACACTTGATAAAGTGAGGATAGGATGAACATGTATCCTAGATGCTTGGGCCTAGAGGTCGGGGATTTCGTATGAGGATCGGTGTGTCTTAGTGCTAGTCGACTCCACTACTTGAATGTTGCTTGCTTTGTGCTTTGTGGGACTCATATTGATGTGAGTTAACCACCAAATGAATACATTAAATTACTTGCTATGAAGGTTAAATTATCTTAGAGTGAAGGATTTGTTCCTATTACGCAACTCTCGTTTGAGTCTAACCGTTGTAGGGTTGAGTCCTTTAGTCGAAAGATTATTTAATATTTGTTGCATCTAATCGTATTCATGAAGTGATTAGCTGAAATTAGTAGGGGTTCTTCAGCAGCTGATGGTAGGGGAGGTGGTGGAATCCTAATGGAGCCTAGGAAGTATTTTAGTGTGATTGCTATTCTGTTAACCAGGTATTGGGAGTGGTATGATGAGTAGGTGACTTAGACTACCCGAGATGATTCTTGAGGAAAGTATGGATAGGTGTGGAAGGTAGTATTGAGCCAGTACTATTGGAAGCACGAGATTCATACTCTAATTGAGGAACATTTCAGGGATTCTAGGGTTGGTCGGGGAAGATAGCATGGTCTGATACTATGATTTGTGGCAGTGGTTCTATATCTATCGATCATTTGGTTATGTGTTTTCAGGCATGAGGATGGGTCTGATAATTTTTTTGGGCCTTAGTGGCCATGTCATTTTGGGTTTGAGTGGTGCAGACCTAGATGAGTTTTTTAGTTCTAAGGCCTCGAGGGCCTTGCTTGAGGCCATGTATTTAAGTTGCAAGGCCCAAGAAGGAAACGATTGTTATGATTGGTTGGAGGCTTATATTTGGAAGCTTAGTGGTTGACAGACGGACTGGAATGTCGCTATCTATGGTAAGGATTATGTCCTGACATCTTTCCGAGAGGGAGTGAGCAGGCTTGTGACTTTCAGAGTTGGGATGCAAGCTTAACATGGGCGCTAGTTGGTTGAGGTGTTTGGAGGCTATATGATAGTGTGTGAATACGCAGAAGGATTGATGTGGTATGGATTCTTAGTAATGCGATCAAGGGTCTGTTTTCATTAGATATAGGCAAGTCAAGTATCAGATTGACGGTTACGATTGCAGACAAGGAGTGTATGTTTTTGATCATAAGTTGGTGTTTTCTTATGCATTTGCATGAAATCCTTAATGTTAAAGGTAGTTATGATTGGAAAATTTTATTAGGTCTTCATATGAAATTCAGAATCCCTTAGGTTTAGCTTGGTCCTTATCTAGAAGATCATCATGCATGTGTTATACATTCATAGAGTTAGGGATGGTTTGAACTTGGTTGAGCCGGTTTGAGATATAGTTTGGTTGCAACACCAGTGGGTGATAGTTCGAACCCTAAGTAGGGGAGAACTATGTATTATTCTTGGAGGATCATCGATCTGTTCGAGTTTGTGGTGTTGGAAGAATGGTTCATAGGGATCCGCGGTACGGGTATGTGGGATTTCGGTTTAAGACTTATTCAAGTCAGGGGGGTAGAGCAAGTCGCTATCAGATGTATGTGTCCAGGAAATATATGAGCTGTCTCGCAGCAGGAAATAGTTGGTTAGAGAGCTGTTTGTAGTCATTGGTTCCTTCTTGGGATACCAATGAATAAATGAGAACGCGCTAGTATCGCTCAGGTTGAGTATCGGTTGTTGAGGGACTTGTCAGCTCGTTGTATGGATTGCTATTTACAATGTAGATTAGGCAGTTGTCGATCAGTAAATCAGATTCATAGATGGATATGTTTAGCTCCACGCGGGTTTTGGTTCATTGGTTTAAGTGTCAATGTATCCTCAATCATTGTTTGTTTCATTCATCATCAAGCGGAGGTTCTTCGAAAGTTTTACTGTTGTGTCAATTGAAGTTCAATGAATATGTCAACCTATCATTAAGATCCGCATATTTTATAATTTTTTTGGTTTCTAGGTATGTTCACCCTCCATTGTGGTGTGGATTTTTTGTTCATAACTGACTCAAGTTTAGCAGTTGACCTTGGTTATTGGAAGTTCGAATGTTGGGGCAACATTGTTCAGTTTCCCAGGTGTGACTTTAACCTACGTACAATCTAGTTTTTTTGCATATTGTGGTGGTAGGATTTGTAGGGGGATTAATCCGAATAAAGTTTTGACCGTATTTCTAAGTCACATTAGAAGTCTTTTTAAGATAGTATTGGTTGAATTTGTTCAGTTTCAACCAAGGTGTAGTATCTGGTTCTGTCGTTCATAAGGATGCTTCTGATAACGGTTGAGGATTGTCATTTCTGTAGATATACTAACACTTCACTCTTTGGGTAAGGGTTATGATGAAGAAGGTGTTGGATTTAGTGTCTAAGCCCATAACTATAATTTGTATGTACTTGACCCAAGAGTAGCATGGTCCATTTGGGTTGCATGGCACCGGAACAATTTGTAAGGATGGACTTTTGAGAAGAGGATATTCATGATTTATTAATATATTATAAGTTCTAATATATTAATGTGAAATCATATTACTTAATTAGCATTGATCAAGAATTAATTTGGAATTAATTTTGTGATCAAAAGAGACTAGTTAAATATAAGGGGTTGATTTGGCAAAATGATTCATTCTTATGGTGTGGGCTAATGATCCATGATTCCTTATGTTGGGCTAACCTATGTGACAACTAATGGATGATCCATGGAGGTTTAAACCCATGGAGAAGGAGGAATATGGAAGGACATGCATATTAGGGTTTACATGGTGTAACCCTAGTTTTGCCACACTATATAAGAGACCCTAAGGCTACCAAAATCGGCACCTAAGTGAGCTTAGAAGAGTGCTAGCCGATTTTTGTAAAGCAAGAAGTCCTCTCTCAAGTCCTCCATTGTTGGTGGTGTTTTGTGAAGCATTTAAGGCGTCACATTTGGGATGCTAGGCTCTTAAAGGTCCAAGGAATCAAGCTACAAGAAAAAAGTATGTATTCTAACTAGATTTTTTTATACAAGTACCCAAGTTTGTATGCTAGTTAGGGAAAATGCTTTGGAAATTCATTTTGCATGTATAATGAAACATCCCAAAAGTACAGTCTAAAAATTTCGCTTTAATTTAATAATAAAACCATAGTCATTGAACATCATATAAAAATCGTAAACATTGTATCTCAAAATATCATAACAACTGTCAAAAATATCAAAGTATGAACATCCCCAGGCTAAACTGATAGTGTGTGCACTGTAATCATCCCGAGCTCCTCTTTTGAAAACCGAAGTACCTTAAACCAAAACTGAAAACCGTAAGCACGAAGCTTAGTGAGTCTCCCCAAACTACCACATACCATACACATAATCATGCTACAGAGAGATACGGGCCTCGCCGACACTCAGGGAGATACGGACCCCACCCACACTCTGCTAACTAGGAGATATGGGCCCCACCCACACTCCACTGACTAGGAGATATGGGCCCCACTCACACTCCGCTGAGTATGAGATACAGGCACCACCCACACTCAACCAATCATGAGATACGAGCCCCGCCCACACTCAGCTACTATGAGATACAGGCCCCGCCCACACTCAGCTAGTCATAAAAATCATACAAGTACTACACAAACAACAAGTATCACTAAGCATATAAATTTGTACCATATCAGCTATCTATGAGATACGGGCCCTGCCCACACTCTACTACTATGAGATATGGGCTCTGCCAAAACTCACGTTCCTAACAACACATACAAGTATCACACAGACAACAAGTATAGAAATCCAATAACTTGATTGATATCTAGACTCAAATAAGAATGAGATACGGGTCCCGCCCACACTTAACTACTAACATATCACATATACGGGCCGACCTTGGCGCCTTAGACCCGTTCCTATTGGAAGTGGACTCATCTCACACTGCTGAAGTCCCGCTGAAAAAACCCTAGCTGTTGGATGACACATTCCCGAATATGTCAATATCAAAATAACACCCAATTAATAATTGGGTTCCATTACATATACCCATAAGTCCATGCTTTGGGTAAAAGACTGCTTACCTTTATCTTGGCTTGATTCAAGCCTAAGACCCAATCCTAAGGCCCAAAAGTCAACTATGATTCAAAGCCCAACATATGGACCAATTTTGAAAATTGGGCCCAATCCTCTACATGGTCTTCCTTTAAGGCCCGAGAATTTAGTCCACTCCAAACATTTGACATTTTAATGGCCCAACATCATATAACCATCAAGGCCCAAACTATGGCCCATCTATGGCCTAATTTTCCAAATTAGGCCCAAACCCTCATATGGGCCTTACCCTAAAGCTCGTCTAAATATTCTAGTCCATATGATTGTCCTTGAATGGGCCATTATTGGCCTAATCACAAAAGCTCAATATAAAGGCCCAACTTAAGGTCCAAGTGAAATTAGGGTTTCACATAAAATGACAATTAGGGTTAAGTGTTTCTAAATTAACCCATTAAGGACTTAATCCATTAAGTCAACTACTCTATTAGATAAATCATATGGTGTAATCGGGTTTAATACATAGTCCAATTCCAATGGCCCAAAATGTGGGTCCTGATAAGTCTAAGCCCATGATTCTAAAATTAGGGTTTTCTAAACCCTAATTAGGATTTCCAACCAATCATAGTCCATTAGGCCCAAAACTAAATCTTTAGGCCTACTAGGGTTTTGCTAGTCGGGCACCACCCACTACCACCTCGGGTAGAGGTGATCATCGGCGGCAGCCACCACCTTACGGTGGTGGTCATGGTTCTTTTCATTATTCTTTTTGCTAATTACAATTATTATGCTTAATCTCAAATAACACACACACACACACTAAGCTCTACACACATAACCACCTTAGTGGTGGCCGGCGGTGGTATGTGGTGGCAGCCACCACCTCACGGTGGTGGTGGCCTTTTCTTAGTTTTTCAACCAAGAAAATCACACACTTAATAGAAATGACACACACACACACACGACTCTTGGTTGGGAATACACACAACCACCCACCTCACGGTGGCGCATGGAGGTTCGACAACATCAGCAACATTGTGCCCGGTGGTAACTGCAACGTCTCATGATGATAGCAACCACGTCACGGTGGTGGTGGCGGCGGTTCCTTTTGATTCCTAATTGAACGCAGCAGCGACAGAGGATGGCGGTGGAACCGCTGGTGGCGGTAGAGCGGTGCAATATGGTATCCGACGGCTGGAGAGTCACGTATCGGCGACATAAGAGGTGGCGGATGAGGGCTTCACATGATAGTCAAGCTCCACTATGAAGACAATCGGCGAACAACAGACCTCGCAACCTTGCTCGTCGTATCTCTCCCGATTACGACGTCGGATCCGGGGTTTCTCGTCTTCGACGATAATGGGTGGAATGGTGGTGATCGAATCCGACCAGCGGTGGCCGGAGGTAGAATATGGAGAGGGTGACGGCTAGGGGTGTGCAAAAAAACCGCAAAACCGAAAAACCGAACCGATCCGGTCGATCCAAAACCGAAAAAACCGAAACCGAAAAAATCGGGTATATACGGGTCGGTTTCGGTTTGGATATTCAGATACCTGCGGATACCAGAACCGAACCGTATTATATTATTTATATGTATATATATTATTTCTATTATGTAATATAATAAAGGAATATAGAGTTTAATTACAATTTTGTTACAGCCCATTCCAAATGGCCCAAATGGCACTCGATCTGTAGTCTAGTCTGTACTCATTCTCTCGCTTAGGGCAACAATTCAAGCAGCAAGCCAGCAAGTCAACAACAAATCAACGATCACACGATCATCGGCTAATTGGCCATCGTTCCTCAACCTTCGTTCGAACTTCCAGTCGTCCACTCACACCATTCTTCATCGTCTCGCTGGAATTCCACCATTGCCCTCGTCACTCGTCAGCGACGTCGTTGTTACAACAGCTCGATCATCGTGAGTCAAAAAGACAGAAGCAGTCAGGACGGCCAGCTTACATCGACGTCAAAGCAGTCATCGGCCCCTTACTTGGTTCGATTTCTCATTTTTTCTTCGTCTAATTGTTCATACCTGCATCACAAATTGTTTCGTACCTGCATCACAAATTGTTCATACCTGCATCACAAATTGTTTGAAAAGGCAGGAGTAGTCAAATTGTTCACATTCTCGACATTATCCCTTCTGTTTTATCTTATTTCACAAACAACAAACCTTCAAAATCCTTAAGTCAAAGCTATGATTTATTGTTTAATACTCATGGATTTAAGTAATATTACTAAGGACGAGGTGACGAACATGGGTCTCATTTTGTCATTTGATCATATATCCCATATTTCACAAATTTTTGGTATCTGATTGAGTTATTGACTATCTGTTTACTGTTATAGTCTTATAGATTATGTATTGTATCAATGTATGCATGTATGCATGTAATCTGTATGGTATCTGAATTATGTCTATATTTGAACTCCAACAAAAAATAAATTTATTTCTGATTTGTTTGGGACTATGACTTATTGATTTTCAGAAAAAAATGGCGTAGAGAAATGATGGCCGATTTTTTTTACTAACTTGTTTGGCCAAATATATGATGAAGAAAAAGCCAAAAATTTGTGTGATCACGTAGAGAAAGTATTGCGAGATTTGTATGCTCATTACTCACATGAAGTTGGAGTTATTAATGAAAATCGGTCAAGTAGCTCCGAAAATGTTGACGAAGAAATTGTTATTGATGTTGATGATGATCCGACAACTTTTTTGAACAACCAATACATAAGATTGTTGGAAGAGAACTCAAGTGGTATAGGTAATTTACAAGCTATTTTTCTTTTATTTTCGTTATTTATACTTACATAATTGATTTTTTGTTGTAATATTTTTTGATAATTATAGCTGCAAAGTGTGAATTGGATTGGTATTTGGGTGAGCAATGCAAGTCTTTGGACAACAAGTTTGATTTACTTGCTTGGTGGAAGAAAAATCAAGCAAGGTTTCCTATCATCGCGGCAATTGCTAAGGATGTTTTGGAAATTCCCGCTTCAACTGTAGCCTCAGAATCTTCATTTAATACCGGGGGACGCGTTCTTGATGAATTTTGTTGCTCATTGATCCCCGAAACGGTGGACGCATTGATATGTTGTCAAAATTGGCTTAGGTCCAAAAATGTTCCTATTGATATTGAGGAAAGTTTTGAAGCTCTTGAAAATTATGGAGCTGGTATGACTTTGCTTTTCTAAGTTTTATAGTTTCATCTTTTATAAAATCTAATGTATAATTTTTTTTTTTTTTGTTTCAGAAGTGAAAGACTTGCCTCAAGCTATATCCGCCCTTACTGTGAATGATTAAAGTTTTAAGAAGGTAAAATTTTGTATTTAACTGTGTTTTTTGTGCTTTAAAGTGTTATTTATATGCAATTTTGTGCAATTTTTTTACAGATTTTATTGTTGCTTTCTACACATTTGATAGTTGTTTTGTGTGGTTTTTGAGCTGTTTTGTGCAGTTTTTTTTTTGTTTTGTTTTGTGCAGTTTTTTAATGCTGTTTTTGTATAGTTTTTTTGGTGCTGTTTTGTGTAGTTTTTTAATGTTGTTTTGTGCAGATTTTTAGGGTTGTTTTGTGCAGTTTTTGATGCTGTTTTGTGCAGTTTTTGGTGTAATTTTGTGCAGTTTTTGTACTGTTTTATATGTGCTGTTTTTTTTGCTATTTGTACTAAAGGTTGTTTTTTTCTTTTGCAGGTTTGGTGCTGGTTTTGAAATGATTTGTTGCTGTTTTTATGTTTTGTTGAAGGGATTATGGATGTTTGTTGTGTTCTCAAACTAGTGTTAAACACTTTTAAAATCTCTTGTTGAATTGTTTGTTTTGGATGACTTTGTTTTGATTTTTGAATGGATATTTTACAATTCACTTGAATGTAGTCTTTTTTTATTAATTTTGTTTTTTATATTTAATTATTTCCTGGGTAACCGTGAACCGAACCGTGGTAACCCGCCTTCACACGGTCCGATTCGGTTCGGTTTTTTGTATAATACGGTTCGGTTATGGTTAGTGCAAGTAAAGTACTCGCCCCGTGATCACGGTTCAGAATTTTATTAATATCCTAGCCGAACCGCCCCGTGAACACCTGACAGCTGGTTAATAGCACTTAGGGTTAGGGTTGCGGATGAGTCGATGGGTTGTATACCCGTTCATACAACTTTAATCCATAATGACAAAATTGGCCCATCCTTCTCCATTTTCTTTAAGATTTAATCGATATTTACCCTTTAGCCCTTGATCCCGTAATTTCCTTTCATAATAAGTCCCAACATTACCAACCAGCCCCCCTAAGCCTTCAAATCTTTTCAGTTCAAGTCTATTAATTACCAGACGTACCCTGACTTCTGAAATCCTTTTCAAATTAAATCCAGAACTTATTCTTTTAACCCCCAACTTCTCAATTTGTAACAATTAACCGTCGAGATCAACACCTTGCTAGATCATTACAGATTTTAAGGTTACTATTAATTTCGTAATTTGCTCATTTATTTATTTAATAAACGGGGTGTTACAACTCTCCCCCGCTTAAATTAGATTTCGTCCTCAAAATCATTTCTTACCATTCCTTACATCCTAAACCACTCATGTGAGCTGGCCACAATCCTAGGTACACCCTAGCTTTCCCCAGGGTGACCATGACCATCCTTCACAAGGCCTTAAAATCTGCAAATGAACGAATTCCTTGCAAGAAGATCACATCTACTCTGTCTGAAATATGTTGTCTCAAGATGATCTGAATCCTTGACAGATCACTCATACTGAATCATTATAGCTGAACCCCACGGTGGGTGACTTAGCATTACTCAACAATCTGTTACGCTTACCATACATGAAACCCTCAAATACCATTACTGCTGGAGACCTAAAACTGTTTGAAACACTGATCTGCCTCAAACACTGAACTACCTGAAACAGTATATAGCCACATAGGTGCTTCCCAAAATCCATCGAAACCTCCCTGGTCCCAGCTTATCTGAGATGCTGAAGTCCTGCCCGGTTGCTACGCCAAGAGCAATCTAATAGTCGCCCCATGCGACTTTTGAAAAAAAATCCTTATCTATTAATAGTTGCCACTAGTTATCATGCCACTGTGGCTCTAACAACCTTCTGATCTAACCGATCGGGTCCATGCATCGAATCCTGTCGTCATAAAGTCCAAGGCTAAAAGTGGTTTCTACATGACCAAAGGTAGCCGTATATCACAAACGACCCTAAGCAGTCCATTGCTTCCCCGATCTCATAATTGTAGTGGCGTTCCTATAGTATTATCGCTGGCTCAACTAGGTCTAATCCCTCTGAGGAAATCCAAAAACCAATCCATGGATTTGCCATGCCTTTATTGCTACACCTGAACTAGTGGGTACCGATGTTCCTTCTGCGTTCTAACATCACACTCATGCTATTATAGTGAATGTTACGGCTACACCCGCAGACTTACAACACTCCAACACTATCTAGGTCGAATGTACGCTTGACCTAACAGTCTACTGAACTCATGTCCTGACTGGAATCCCCAACCTGATTCCCTAAGGCCTGCTATCATGTCACCCCGCTGCATCAGTACTGCAGCCATGCCCGTGATCGAAGCGTCATAATAATTTACAAAATTGAAACGACCCAAAGTACGACCCAAAATTTTTTGTTTTAATATTACTAAAAATCAAATCCTCGGATATCATATATAATAAAATCATGGAATAAGTAACTCAAATGTCATAGTACTATGTCAAACAAAACTATATCAATCATAACAATATCCGAAATAAACTCCCAGGATAAACTGAAGCTGTGGTGTGTGCGATGCCATCAACCCGAGCTCTTCCCTTTGCTAGCAGAAGTACCTGAAACCAAAACTAAAACTGTAAGCACAACGCTTAGTGAGCTCCCCCAAACTACCACATACCATACAATAACACACAAACAATTATTGGGCCTTGCCCACTGCATCAGACCGAAGTCTGAAAACTGCATCGGACCGAAGTCCAGAACTAACCAGGGCCATCCCCTCTGCATCGAACTGAAGCCCGAAACTGACTGGGACCCTGTCCCCTGCATCGGACCGAAGTCCGGAACTAAATGCATCGGACCGAAATCCGGAACTGAGTGGGACCGTGTCCCCTGCATCGGACCGAAGTCCGGAAACTTACTGAGCATAACATAACATAAACATATCAACTAGCATAAGCACATATACTGCATACTGCATCAAACCGAAGTCCAGAACACATATCACAAAGACATGCTTGAATCACAAAGACATCAAGCACACTGAACTAATGCATCGAACCGAAGTCCAGATCTACTGCTAACTAGATAGGTCAGCATTGTGGCCGTAGACCCGTTCCTACTGGAAGGAAACTCACCTTGTAAATCTGGCTGCCGAGATGCTATGTCTGAAACTGCCTGACCGCTGATCCGGAACTCCCCGGCTACAAATCCCATAAACACTAAATCAAATACTGATAACTAATCTCAGGGTAAAATGACTATTTACCCTTGGACAAGTCAGATTCAACTTCTTAGTCAAAGTCAGCTTCCTGTTGACCGAACTCGCCGAGTTGGGCCGTCAACTCGCCGAGTCCCTATCATCCATACTGGACCTCTACTCGCTTCTACTCGTCGAGTTTGGGAAAGACTCAATGAGTTCATCCTCGATGCTAACATCGAGTCTAACTTCATCCGACTCACCGAGTTATATGAACAACTCACCGAGTTCTCCTTCAACATATGAACACGTCCAGTCTGTGACTCGCCGAGTCGTATGAACAACTCGTCGAGTCTGAAGAACAACTCGCCGAGTTGAAGAACAACTTGTCGAGTCCCAAGCATGCTATTACTATACAATCGATTCTAATCGATTCATGTGCTTCCAAAACATAGATCTGAGCTTCCAGGACTGGTTTTACACGTAAAGTTTCCAACTTTACGTGCATGCACAAGGGTATGTGGCTAAAATACCCAAACTCATCAAATACTAAGCACTTAGGGTTTGGAACATGGCCAAGATTGCATAAACATGGTTATAATGAGCTCCTAGAGTTCAAGAAAGGCTAGATCTGAAGTATAACTTGATCATAAGGCTTTAGTACAAAGGATTTGGGGTTCTTGAGCTTAATATCAACAATTCGGGGGACAAACTAGATCTATAAGATCAATAAGCAATATGGAGACTTTATTACCAGAAAAGATGACCACAAAGGAGTGTGTTCTGGATGTACTTCCTCTTCCTTGAACTCTTCAACTTTCTCCTTCTTCTACTTGATCCAAAATGCACCAAAAGTTCCTTCACAAAGCAACAATCACTCCACACTCTTTAAGGGGCTAGGGTTCGGTAAGAAATGCTCTGAGGGTGATGGAAGCGAAGTTGGGGCGCAATAAGAAGTTTAAATAGGGTGCAAACCCTTAAAATTAGGGCTTCATCCAGACAGGCAGACTTGCCGAGTCCCAGCATATGGACTCGTCGCATAGCCATCTCCATTTGCATGATCATCTCGTCTCTGCTCGACGAGTCGGGCTACAGACTCGTCGAGTACCCCTTAAGAAATGAAAATACTTTATTTAAGTTACATACCAGAAATTAGGGCATTACAACTCTCCCCCACTTATCTTAGACTTCATCCTCAAAGTCTGCTGCTCCTTCTGTGTCTGAAAATAACTCTGGATAATGCTCCTTCATATCCCCCTTGGTCTCCCACGTCCACTCTAAACCCTTTCGGTGCTGCCACTGCACCTTCACTAACTGAACCACCTTGTTCCTCAAGGTCTTCATCTTCCGATCTAAGATCACAACTGGTCTCTCATTATAATTCAGGCTGCTATAAACCTGAATATCCTCCAAGGGTACAACTGCTGACAGGTCCACCAAACACTTCCTCAATTGAGAAACATGGAAAGTGTTGTGGATTTGGCTAAGCTCTTCCAGAAGATCCAACCGATAAGAAACCCGACCCATCCAAGCCAAAACCCTAAAAGGACCAATGAACATAGGGCCCAGGTTGCTCCTCTTTTGAAATCTGATAACACCCTTCCAGGGTGATACCTTCAGGAGGACCATGTTGCATACCTGGAACTCCAAGTCCGAACGGCTCCTGTCGGCATAACGCTTTTTTCGACTCTGCGTAGTCTGTAGTCTGCTATGAACCTGCTCGATCAATTTTGTGGTCTTGAGCACCACCTCGGTGCTCCCGATGACTCGCTGACCGACCTCTCCTCAAAAAATCAGGGTCCTACACTTCCTCCCATAGAGCATCTCGAAAGGAGGGTGATCAATACTAGCGTGGTAACTATTGTTATACGAAAATTCCGGTAGTGGATGATACGTATCCCAACTACCACCAAAGTCTAGGACACATGCCCGAAGCATGTCCTCGAGAGTCTGAATTGTCCTCTCGCTCTGCCCGTCCGTTTGAGGGTGGAAAGCGGTGCTAAAATGAAGACGAGTCCCCATCTCGTCATGGAACCTGTCACACCCCCAAACCAGAACGGCGGAAACGTTCGGGGGCGGAGCACGTCATGCTCAGTATCATAACCATAGTGAAGAAAGTAAATACAACCATCATATATATAATTTAAAAGGTTACACCGTTGCAAAATACATGTTTCCAAATAAATTACATATGATGTCAAAATAGTTCAAAAGAAATCTACGCCTTAGCGTCTTGCCTTCAAAAGTGTTGTGGTTACTTGTATTACTGATTACCTTAGAATACAAGTTGTTTTTGAAAGAGTATCAACATTAAAGCTGGTGAGTTCATAAGCAATTTATGAATGAAAAATGCATGTTGTTCCTTAAAGTTTGTTACAAGTTTGTTTCTAGAAAATCCAATATTTTCTAAAAGGTTTATTGTAGTCTTAACTGAACCAAGACTTAGTATATGTAAGTAAAACATCATACTTATAAGTGGTTTTATATTTAAACAAAACTCCTTTTTGTGAAATCCTTAAATTCTCGTGAACGGTGTATTTGTTAATTTACCATGTGAGTTGTTATAACCATACTATGAATCGAAGACCTCGTACTCGACGTTCTTCAAGCGTTGGAATGTTATGACACTTGTCACCCCAGACCTGCCGGTCTAGCTGTTGCAAGCAGCTCAGGTGCGGGTTGTCAAACCCAATATAGATCTATACACAACTATCACTACAAGAAAAAAGGCCTTTTACGACGCGCAAAATACGACGCTCATTGATCTATGTTACGCAAAGGAGAGTGACATTAGAAAAATGTCATCTCTTCAAAAAATTTAAGGATAGAAGACACGCATTATTGCACGCCCTTAAATTAGTGTCTAAAAAAAACACGGAGGGCACCTATAATAAAATGCGCGTCGTCTAAGGGTGTCGCTTTATATTTTTTAATGGAACGCGCGTTCCATCCTTTAATAGTGGGGGAAAGGGGGAAATGAAATTCTGAAAAAATTAAAAACCCCGCCATGCTCTCCTCTACCTTCTTTCAATCGTTCTTCTCTCTCTCTCTCTCTCTCTCTCTCAATCAAATACCAAAAATTGACTATTGTTGGAACTAGGGTTCCGGTTCTTAGTGAAATCGAAGGTTTTTTGGTCACCAGGCCATGAAATTGATCAAAGGGGTACAGTTTAGAGTGATTTCCATATCAAGTAGAACAGTAGCTCCATTAAAGTCAAGGTCTCGAAACTCCATGGTCAATCACCATCAACATTCTACTTCTTTATTTGTTCCAGAGGTTTGTCTTCCTTTATTACGAGTTTTATAACCTTTTTAATCAAACTCAATTAT